>NC_133190.1:42490000-42550000 GCF_049306965.1 Danio rerio | reverse complement strand
GACAGGTACTTCTCCATAGGTCGGTGTTACTGATCGTGTCAGACCAGCGAATGTGCAGAATCTTTCTGAGACAGGTGTTGATGAATGTTTGGATCTTTCGGGTGGAAGCTTTGGTTATCCTCCAGGTCTCCGCCCCGTACAACAATACTGATTTCACATTAGAGTTAAACAGGCGGATCTTCGTGGTCATGGTAAGTTCTCTCGAAGCCCAAATGTTCTTAAGCTGGATGAAAGCAGCTCTTGCTTTGCCGATTCTTGCCTTAATGTCTTCATCAGTTCCACCCTGCTGGTCGATGATGCTGCCTAGGTAGGCAAAGGACTGCAGCTGGTGTTGATTTTAAGAATCTTAGACTTTTCTGTGTGGATGTTGAGTCCGACTTGTGATGATGTGGCTGCTAACACAATGGTCTTCTCTTGCATCTGCTGTTGGTTGTGTTTATCCCCGTTCCTATTCCTCATTGTTATTGACTGGATCATGAGGACATCCACCAGTGAACGCAGGAATGGAATCCAGTGGACCCTGTGGAGTCATTTGGAAGACTTAGACTTTGCAGACGATCTTGCACTTCTCTCTATTTCTTTTTATAGACTATAAAAATAGATAGATAAAAGTAAACACAAAAAAATTATATAACGTTACATTTTTACATTTTTTACAAGTTTAATCAACAAAAACAGACTGACATAGATATGCAAACCGATAGATAGATGGATAGATACAGTAGATAGATAGATAGATAGATAGATAGATAGATAGATAGATAGATAGATAGATAGATAGATAGATAGATAGATAGATAGATAGATAGATAGATAGATAGATGAAACTAAATATATAAACATTAGAAATATTGTTTGACAATAGATAGGTAGAAAGAAAGAAAGAAAGAAAGAAAGAAAGAAAGAAAGAAAGAAAGAAAGAAAGAAAGAAAGAAAGAAAGAAAAGATGATTACTAGATAGACTAGCAGATTATTAATTTGATTAAGAAAAGATGGGCGCAAATGAAACCATGAGCATTTGAAAAAATATATATAATTCTTCACTTGAAAGAAAGAAGAAAATAAAGATTTAATAATAGATATCGATATACTGCATATCACATATATACTATATATCACAGTGATTGATTTGGCGTAGATCCGAGCATGATTGGTGGTTTCACATATGCCAAACGAACCGCGCTAGCTGGGCAATCAAGACAGGTTCCGAAACAAAAGTTTAAGGGTAAAAGCACCCTGAGACTAAAAGACTATATTAAGATTAAAAAAAAAATACAGGAGGGCTTATAATTCTGATCTCAATATGGAACATGAGCAAAAACACTAAGTGGGAAAAACACCTTTTGTCCAACTTTCCACCGAGTTGAAAGAGCAGAGGACAGAAGTCAGTAAAATGCAGTGAAATTGTAAAGGTGTGACAGTCTCTCCCCTGATTTTTTCTTATTTTCTTTTAAGCACAGTCATGCGGTGAGTGGGATTTATGGAGCCTCTGCATGAATCAAAATTATCGTGAGAAAGAGGAGCCATTACGGTGACAGTGTGTGAGGTGCTTTTGACTGATCCATTAGCGCTGGAACTCACACCATGATGTGAGGTTTAATGAGACCATCTCCATGCCAGAGCCTGGGCCTTCCAGTGAGGATTTAAAAAACAGAAAGACAAATTTAAACAGGGTACGAGATGCAAATTCAGCCGAAATCGAAAAGCACAACCTAACATTCAAAGTCTGTCATCTAACTCTCAAGCGATTCAGTGTTTGTCTGCGATTTTCCCCCGTCTTAAATTCAGATCTGACAATATTTCCATTTAATACCACAGTCCCCTTCTCCAGCTGGCATAAGTGCAGTAAATGAAAGAAAGGCTTCACATAGTCGCATTGCACTTTATCTTCAAAGTGCCACGAGAGCCCAGATGGAAGAGATCTTGTATTTTGATTGAAATCATCTCATCTCGGCCCATCTGTTTGCTTCCAAGCCTCAACCTCCAGCATGTGTTGCCTTATGCTAGCGGAAAACTCTAAAGATTGTCGCAAAATAGTTTATTGTACTTCATGTTTTGCCAAATTAGAATGTTTAAATCCACTCAACAAGGTTGCATTTGGGAACCTAAGAATCAAAACACATTAATTTCCTCCGTCCAGCAGGTTGTTGTTGTTGATGGAGAACTTGGGTGTCATCTCCATGGACACTGTCGGATTGAAGCCCATCGAGTCATCTGCAGTGAGAACTTAGCCGTCTCACCCTCTCCCACTAACCAGCTGTCTAACCAACAGCATGAAGCCGCTCTGAACTGCTTTCATTTTTGCAATGCACGATGTGAAGCTTTTAGATGGAAACTTTGTCCCTGCAGAAAAGGCCAGGAAATGAGAATTGTGTTTTTGAATGAACTGGGGTATAGCCTGTGCAAATATCAGCAGGGTGACAACATACTCTTGCTCTCTGAGCAATGCATTTCGTTAGCTTGGATCTCTAGTTTTGATGGCGGCAGGGAGCATTTCAAAGCCTCAGGAAAAAAACTAACATGATGGGGACCGCAAATCTGTTTGGTGGTGCATTCTAGCCACAATCTGACTACTATTGTAATGCCCTTGACTACTCTTTTTACCAACTGCTGCTCTGCCAGTCTGTTTGGCAGCTTTTCAAATTGTTTACATGCATGCAAATGAGTTTTTGTACATCCTAAACAACCTTCCGTCCACTCATAATCGTATGACATCAATAACTGTCATTGAAAGCCTGAAGAAACAACTCACTCGCTCGCTGAGTATCAGAATTATTTATTTATTGGGACTTTTTCTGGCTCTCTTTATTAGGTTCATCAGGAGAAATCTCTCCCTGAGAGACACAGTATTACTGATGTTCGCGCTCATCCATCATCGTGGCTTGACAACGCGAAAACACTGAGACCTTGAAAGTAATTGCTCAATAATGTAGTTACAGCTGCCTAATATGAGGGACTCAAAACTGAAGGACTGCGTCAAGCTCAGGGTGAAGCTTCTGATGAAGGTTTTAATCACAGACGAAGATGGCGGTGCTCAGACTGACCTGCCTTTGGGGTCGGCAAACATTAGACGGGATGGAGTGTCTCTCTATGGTGTCAGATGAGGTGAGCGGCGGTGTATTGGAAACGACGGGCGTCCCTCCCAGTCCCTTTGGACGTGACCCCACTCCTACAGTGGTCAGCCCTGGTAAATGTATGGCGTGGGTGGCTGGAGCACAGAGGTCTGTTTAATTCTGTGTGGATCGCTTGGTCCTGCCAATGAATGACAAGTTGCTATCCCTAAATGCCAAGTATCTATAAATGGGTTGACAACATTGCAAACAAACAACTTTATGTTGCGAACAAAGGCGTGAGGGAGTGCGAATGACTGAATGGAGAAGGGAGAATAAGTTTTGGTTCAAATTGCATATTCAGTTCAGCAGTCATGCTTTTAAATTAGCCCCTGTACGTCTATGATTAATTGCCCTGCACACCCACTGCAATAATGGAAAAAAACATTTCATGAATTAATCTAATGTGGCCATATTTTCCATTAGAACTAATAAAACTCTTCCTGCAAGGAAATACGTGATTTAAAGACCCCACAATTCAGTTTGTACAACACAGAAATTATGATTAATAAATAAATAAATCTGACTTTTGTGGCAGTTCCAGAGAAATCACAGTGGCAGAATCACTATTAAATCTTGAAGCTGATTTATTAATCCGGCACTTGTGATTAACTAACATTCAGTGTAAGACTTTGGGAAATTATATGACGTCGCAAGCAATAAACCTGACTTAACTACAGTAAAATACCTGTATTGTATATGAGAGAAGACAGAAATGTTCAATAAATATCTGACAATATATCTGATAATATTAGTTATTAGAATAACTGTTGGCATCACAGTGGCACAGTGGGTAGCACAATCGTATCACAGCAAGAAGATTGCTGGTTTGAGCCTCGGCTGGGTCAGTTGGCATTTCTGTGGGGAGTTTGCATGTTCTCCCCATGTTCATGTGGGTTTTCTCCAGTTTCCCCCACAGTCCAAAATACATATGGGATAGGTAAATTGGGTAAGCTAAATTGTCTGTAGTGTATGTACGTGTGTGAATGAGTGTGTATGGGTGTTTCCCAGTGATGGGTTGCAGCTGGAAAGGCATCCGCTGCTTAAAACATATGCTGGATAAGTTGGTGGTTCATTCCGCCACCAGATTAATAAAGGGGAAAAAATAAATAAAGAATGATTGTACTTTTTGTCTCATTTTTAAATTCAGTTGTAGACTACTTTCTTCAAGCATACGATTTCAGATGCAGCGAACATGAGTAGGGTAAATATACTTTATTATTAGTTTTAAATTACAATACAACAGGAGGTGTGGATGAATAAATTGATCCAACAGACCCATCCCTCCCTGACAAAAGTCCAGAATTTGTCCTATTTTAAATGCTATGCCATACTAAATAGTGTAAATAGTGAAAATAAAAAGGCTTGAAGACCAAGTGGAATCATCTGTTGGCTGTCGCTGACTTCAACTAATCAGTTTTGCCCTATGCTAACAAATAATTTTCATAACATCCAGCTATGCAAGAAAATATACAATCTGACATAAGAGAAATCATCTTTCGCTACTGTACTGTTTATTAAATAGAGAAATAATTTTACAGGTAACTTTTATTTTAAATCTTGGACCTTATTCTTACCATTTTAAAAGTCATCATTAAAAGTCTGTGTGCATATAGCCCATTCTGACTGAGGAAAGTTAAATGTGCAGGCCAGTTTGTTATTTGCCTAATGAATGACAATATGCTACAGGTTTTAATCTAAAACTTTAACAGATTCCATCTTATTTTAAATGATATATGATTTAATAAATTTGTATTTTAAAATGTATATATTTTTTAATGTTTCTTTATTCTAAATCGTTAGGAAATATTTTGGTACATCAAAAAGTGTGGTTGATGTCCATCCCTCAAGCTAATTTAGCTAAAATAGTGCTAAAAATGTCACAAAAATACAGTATTTAAATCTCATAATTAAGTAGAAAATGAGGCGTAAAACTGCAGAAGGGTTCAAATATGCATATACTCATTTTAATTATGACCTCACTGCCAAATTATGATGTTAAAAAAGCAACTTTTAAGTGAAATAAGAAAGCTGACGAAGGTCTGCAGATGCTTTATTATGAGGATATCCATAAGACATTTAAGGTCAATTGGATTAAGAGATGTCCATCCACCCCAATTCTTTTTGGAATCATATTCTACAGTCTATTTAACCAAATAGGTGGCTTGAATTATTATTTTTTTAAACATTTGATTGTAATATTTCTAAAATTTCCTTTAAACTCTCTAGATTCCATCAACAAGCCCTTCTTGCTTGCAAAATTTGTTACTCACAATTTTTCTCCTCACACTTTCTTTATTTGGTATATTGGTAATATAACCTCTTCAAATAAATCTTTATTCTTAGTAAATTGGTTTAATAGAGACATTAATCATCTTTAAAAAAATTTTGACAGCTCTGGGAATATTTTATCATGAACAGTTCATGTCTATTCACAATTTTCACAATATTGTTTAGAGAATTTGATATAGCTATTAAATCTATTTCTGCAAAAATTATTCAACTTGTTTAAAATCATATTTGCTATTAATCTCTGTCTGTCCTAAACGCAAAATTACATTTATAAGGTGTTGAGTTGACTGATAAAAAATGTACTAACAAACATATTTGTAATATTTTTCAGAAGCAAAATAAATTTACTCCTACACAGCAAATTCATCTGAGTTAAATTCTCGGTGTTGAAGCATTTCAGAGTAAAGTGTTGACGTTAAAGAGTTAGATTTTGATAAATGAATATAATAAGAGTTAGAATTGATTTTATTCAGTGCGAAATCAAGGAGTTATCTTTTCTACACTTGGTGGTGTTATTTCCAACATCCGGGAATTCATGCAGCCCCAGTCACTGAAGAATTTTCCAGACGCCATTTTCCATCTGAGGTTTAGAACAGCAACTGGTGAGTCAAACTACCTAAATGTTGGTATTTTACTGACTTTCTTTAAGGAAATACAGTTGGTAACATATTGTTAAGTTAATAACTTTAGAATGGAGTGATAATTTTAATCTTCTGCGGTTCATTCATGGTCGTTTGTGTATCTAGCTTAACTGCATTACTATTCACTTCTTTTCAAGAATGTTTTTATATATGCTCACGCATACATAGTGCATAAAAACATCAAATGTACATGTTCAACACATTTCTGTCACGCTTAATGCCATTTTGTGCGTTGTTACCCATCTGTAAAATAAAATCGACACTTCTCCTTTAATTCAAAGCAAACTAGCGAGGGAATCCCCGGAGCAGCCTAGCCTACTCTGCCCGGATGCTAACGGCAACACAGGACGGTTTCCTTAAGCTCTGGAGAGTTTCTAAAACATATCTGGTGAGTAAATGAACATATGCTTACTTGTAAAAGGCTTCCTGACTAAAACATATGATTGTTTGTTATTCGTGTACGTTAATTTAGTTATTTTAAACACCGCGGCACTTTTAAACTGGTTCATTCGTGGTCGTCCATATACCGTTAGTCCATAGACTCGCGTGATAACGTACGCTTGAATTATATTAAGTGTTGACAACCATTAAAGTCGGAATGTTAACATTAATGTCTTTAAATGACCGCGTTTGCACTTTCTCAGACATTTAAGGTTACAGAAGTCTCCCGGAAGTTGCGGGACTAACGTTAACGTTATCCCGCAAATGCACAGAGACTCCCAGATGCCCAAGTAGATGCCCGTAAATGAATGATAATCTCCCGGAAATCGCGCGTCTCCCGCCCGGTCATTAAACACTTTGCACACCCCTCTCCACCGCACCCCTCCCAGCTCTTCAGGTACGTCGCGCGCAAGTCACCACCACCGCTCTTCAAGTACGTCGCGCGCAACTCATCCCATTGCTCTTCAGGTTCTCATCTCTCCCGCTACCTCCCGCAAATCAACTCTGTATCCCCCGAAAATTACTTTTCCCAACTCGGGATGTCTGACGTTAGTAAGTTAGGCTATTTATGTAGTCAGGAACATCTTAGTCAAGCTTTTTCTCCCGCATGATAATGTGCTTAAAACTATAAGCTAAACTTAGCATGTACTGTACACAACATTTCCTTTTTATTAAAGACAATTTAGTGCGTTGTAAACAGCCACCTGTCTGTAAAATTAATCAACTGATTCATATTTGAGCAGCCTAATGATGATACAGGTTTGATTTGTAGATTTATTATCAATAATCAACATCTGAATCAAAAGATATCTGAAAAAGTGTGAGGCATACTTTGTGATGTTTATCTCTCCTTTTTATCTGAAGGTTATGCATATGTGTGGATACTAATTTTTTGTTGTTTTTTTAACAGCCACAGTTCTCTATACAATAACACAAGACCCTGTGACGGTGGCTGATTAGAGACGGATGGTGTATTTCCAGAGTTGGTGAAATGACCAAGCACACCTTCTTGGTCATATGTGGTAATAAAAATAATGAAGGTATGTTTGATAAAGTTCTGTATTTGTTTCACATAAGCTGAGAGGGTATTAGAGCATTAGAGAATAACAAATGACATGAAGGTGATAAGTTTTGTATTGTGGGTGAACTGTTACTTAAATAATGTTTTGCTCTTTACTTTGCACTTTTCCTCTTCTGCGTATCCTAATATTTTAGATTATATTTGGACCTGAAACATCTGCTAGACTCCAGGAAAGGTGGCGTCAATACTGGACCTGAAAGGGCCTAACAAGTTGAATCTGGTAAAGAAACATGCACGCGCACACACACGCATGCACGCACGCACACGCTTACAGAAAACTGTTGTTTATGAAGTTTATAAATATTTTTTACACTGTGGCCAATATTTTGGGGAAGTCAGCATCACTAAATGATATAAAAGATTTTAAGCTCCTCTAAATTTTGCTCCAAGTGTTGTGTTAAATTCAGGATTCTGGACAGACAGCTGCCTGTTTTTCCAGTTCTAGTCATAGTGGTTAACCTAATTGTTTTTGGAGATCCAACAGTGATGTATGTGTTTTTTCTACTTTTCCATATCCTGTCACCTCAACCAGCTGGGAGAGTCAAGTTGTGGATCATCATGTAGATTTTCAAAAGGTGAGTTTAGATTTCTTGAATGTTTTATTTACTTTAAATGTTATTTTAAATATATCATAGAATTTGATTGCAATTTGTTTTCAAACATTTTTCTTAGTCATGCTGAAGTCTTGAAGAGTTCTTAGATGAGCATCACCCTATATCCGTGCATCAGGAACCACCAGACGAGCGATCAGCAGCTGCTACATCGTCATGGATAAAAAGGTCATCCTGTAGCTGGGAAGCACTTCATTCACAGGACATGCTTGATGAGATTTCCTAGCTCCAGTTTGTTTTCACATAAGTTTACAGCATTTATACCTTCATTTAAACTGCTGTGTTTGATATGGAGGACCAAGGAAACACCCGAAGTGAAAGATTTGCACACCAAGTTGTTTAAAATGTAATTTTACAAGAAAACTATGCGTTCAGAAGAAAACTATGAGTGACGCTATATTGAACTTTCAAATTGCTCTGATAACACATCAAGTTTGGACCAAAGGACTGAAACAGCCTTTTTGAGCACTGGTCATACATATTTTGTTGATACTGTCTGTACTAATAAAACATTTAAAGCATATTTGACATTGTTGCATTTTAAAAACTGAATGAATTGTTGAAGTGGTGAATGTTTTCAAATAAAATGTTTTTTCTTTTGTAATTTACAGTCTATTTTACCTTTTTACCATATTTACACTCAAGAGAGTTGAATAAAATAACAATATATTGTAGTAAAAAAATTACTACCAGGCGGTGTTAAATATAGTTACATTTTTAACTCTGCCCAGAGTTAAAATTAACCCTTACTTCGGTGTCAATGTGCCAACCCTTTTGAAAGTGTTGATTTAACTCTGTTTTGAGTGGACCCCATGAGACACTTTCAAAGTGTTGAAATTAACACCCATAGAGTTGTTTTGGGTCCCCATATTTTGCTGTGTAGAGGCAAAGTTTTCTGGAACTCTATTATAGTTATTATTAATTGGAAAAGAACCTGGTTAACTTCCTTCAAATGCACAATTAAGGAAATTCATTTTAAAATACTACATACAATTTACCCGGTAAAATCGTTATTATCAAAGTACATTGAAAATGATGAGGATATCTGTGGTTTTGCAAGGCAGATAAAGAGAGCTTTTATCATTTATTTTTTGAACGCAACATTGTAAACATTTTCTAGAAGGATCTAGCCAAAACTATTTTATTGACAAAACTTTGTTATAATTTTACATTAAAAGATGTTATTGTTTTATTATGAAAACAAATCCAACAAAAGTCTTGAATTTTTGTTAATCTCTTTATTGGCAACATTTTATATACACAAATTGAAATTTGCTAAGTCATCTCCCACATTAAAGTTTTTTGTATCGAGTTTGACTTCTTTATTTCAACTGTGAAATTGTTGAAAAGCAAAAGATCTGAGCAAAAAGTATCAATTATTATAACACTTTTTAGATCCCCCTGTCAATTCCATTGGATGTAATGCTGTACTTTGTGGATTTGATTACATTTTTTAATCTTTTTTTTTACGATTGTTATATTAGTTTTTTATGTTTCACTTTTTATATCGTGTTGTATGTTTTTTTCCTGATGATTTATTTATGCAATAATAATAAAAAAAACTTTTAAGTATGTAATTTTATATTTCATAAAGACTAAACTAAACTGAAATGACATGGGATGCTCGCAAAACTTGTAGTTTCATGTAAGTAATCGGCGCACTTGTATATTGTCAGCCCCACCTGCATTATTCCATGAAGGAGGAAACAGCTAGCTACACACCTGAAGAAACCGGATGTGATTAATGCGTTTGGCTTTAGTTGGCGTGCAACTTCACATTTGCTGGAGCATGTTTTTACACACTTCAGAGCGATTTTTCAGTCAAATATGATTAGTAATTGGTAATTTGTTCTGTTTTCCCTTAAAGAAGCAGATTTATAACATGTTTATCGGCTAAAATAACGTTAATCAGCTTTTCGGAGTAGCCCTACTCCAACATATATGTCGGGTTTAATTATAATATTTACGTAGTATGACGTTCGAACCTGCCTGTAAATCAACAGTTATTTTGTAGATTCTCATATAGCCGTAAATCTGATGGCAATATGCAAATTACACCCATGACAGTGTTTGGATTTATATCAGTTTTGGATATATCAGTTGTCCGTATAATTTCAGTTCAGTTGAACAATTCTAGAAAGCAGGTAAAGACATTTCTTAATGCTATACTCGCAGCGCAATCACAATTGCTGAAAGTTCAGTGGCTCTGCGATTCAGCTTTAGGACCCGGGGAAGCAGAGCGCAGTGACGGAGAGCGCGCGGTGAGATCTGTATGCTTTACCGCACACGCACCGCATCAGCAGCGGGTGAGAACGCGGCAAAAGGCACTGTTCGCCGGCACACTCTCTGGTGCTCACCTCGCTCTTTTTGTGTGTCTGAACTGCCATAAACTAAACCCAGCCCTCGTTTCCCAGCGCATCTCAATCCCGAAGTGCTGAGCATCCCTTGGAAAGTTACGCACGGCTCGTTGGAGAGATGGAAGACTAGTTTTACTTCTGTTCTTGGAATTATCACGCATCGTCTGTGAGCAGGAAAGTGGGTAAGAGATTTTATATTTCACAATTGCGTTTTATAAAGACATGCACTGATGGATTTTAGTCAACCAGTAATATTTGATGTATTTTGGATGCTTATTTTTACTATAGAAGTTTATGCAAAGTGCGTAAATCTAAGGGCTTTGTGCATGGATGAACTTTATATTACAGTTTGTGCAACAGAGAGACAGTCTAAGATATTTCATTGAGTCTTGTGCTGTACTGTGCAATGAATCAGCCTTTGAAAGGATGCTGATTGTTTCATGCTGCATTGAAGACACTTCTGTGTAATGAACAAGACTGTGCACTATGTTGAAAGTGAAGTGTAGTTGTGTCCCAATGCCGTCAGATTAATTTATTGAGCTCAAATGAATATAGATGATGGATATTGCATATGGTATTACTGACCATTATGCATTATACAGATAAATCTAATTGACCTACAGTGGTGACTATATATTATCAAAGCATTTTGCATGGAAAGTAATGTGTGATGGTCTCAGAGACAGTTGGAGTCTTTACTGCTTATTCTGCAGTACATTGCAAGTGGACCACACTCTTTGGCTCTGAGATCAGAATTTTGCTTAGACTTGCATTGAGCAGAATGGAGGTCTGCTGAAACAGCGTATACTCATGTCTTATTGGTGATCAGCTGTTTAACCCTTGTGTTCTGTAATTTTTCACATTCTCTAATTAAACCTCAACAGACAGACATTAGAAGCTTTTACCTGCTGTTTCACCATGAGATAGGCATGGGATTTTTGAAATAGGTGCAGAAATTGTTTAATGTTTGATTTATTAAAGGGATAGTTCACACAAAATTTAATTTAGCCATCATTTATTCACCATTTACTTGTTCCAGACCATTTTTTGCACTGTTAAACACTATTTTGGTTTGGAACAAGTCAAGGATGCACTGAAAAAAATGATATGTGCAAAAATGCAATTTATTTGTGTTGAATTTAAACAAACAAATTAAATGTAATAAATTTCTACTTAATTTGTTAGTTTAAATTCAGACCAAATAAATTGTTTACAGCCACCTAACGTAAAAAAAAATTAGTAAATCCAAGGAATCATTTCTGAATAATTTTTTTCAGTGTACAAAAATGATTGCAAAATCTTAATTTTTAGGTGAACTATTTCTTTAAAGAACACCTTAATTTGAGAATGTAATAAATTATATTTAATACATTTAATAAACTATAAAGTGCTCCAAAAATGTTTTTCAAAAAGATTTTAAATAAATTATCATAAAAATAGTTTCATGAACCCAATATATAAACATCACAAACTTTCATTCATTCATTCATTTACTTTCTCCTTAGTCCCTTTATTAATCTGTGGTTGCCACAGCGAAATGAACCGCCAACTTATCCAGCATATGTTTTACGCAGCGGATGCTGCAACCCATCTCTTGGAACATCAAAAACTTTATTTTGAGCTATTTAAAGCAGTCCAGATCTCTCAGACAAAGGGAACTGTCTTTGGTGCTGAAAGGATGCATGGCTTTATCCCATTCAGAGACTAAACATCTCTCTTTTTACAGCCTGCACTGAGGTTTAAATATTGTTTTGGATCATCCCTTGTAAAATTATATGCTGCCTGTCTTTTAAATTAACCTATACTTGAGGTATTAAACGAGGCTGGGGGTTTGTAAAAGCCCAGACGGAGCATGAGAACACTTCTCGCTGTGTGGAAGTGAGAGTCGTCCCCTGCTGAAAGTTTCAAAGAAGAGCCAGGTGTGCTCGGAATACATAAATGCACTTTAACTGGTAACGTCCTTCATAAATGTATGAAATGGAGAATACCTCCATGAATTAATCATCCCTCTCAACGTGCCACGTTTGTTTAATCCGGCGATTGTAATATAGTCTTTTGTACTGTGCCGCGCTATATGCCCAAGAGAAATCAACTCGGTTCGCTCTTTCAATAAAGCTGAAAATATTTCAGATTACAAAAAGCGTGACCCGGCACAGTTCATTGTATATGTAATCAAGCCTCAATTAAAATCGATGGGCGAGAAGACGCTGAGCTTTGCCATTGTGACTGTTTTCTAATCACAGTGAATGAAAGGCATCTTCATCAGAGATCAACATTTCATTCTCACCGCGCGATCATGAAACAATTCATGCAAAAAATCGGTGTAACAGATGCCACCAAAGTGATTGTAAAGCCTCTCATGACATTTGCATGTGTGAACCATGCAAGACATACGGTCTCCAAGGTATTCTAGCTGTCAATTTGATCTCATTTAGCATTGTTATCCAGCCAGGTGCTGTAATTTAAAATTCAGCGTTCCAGCAAACTCTTCATTTGATGATAGAGTACTTTTTGGTGCCCCCTTTTTCGGCGCATCTCTAGGGGTCCTTTGGCAGCCCAGTAAAGTGTGACTAGTTTTAAGACCTATGAATTGTATTGCTTCGATTAAAAGCTGAATTCGGGAGTTGTGAAGGAAGCAGGTGGACCAGTGGTGTGTAAAATACTATTTCTTGCTTGTATCTGGGCTCTTTAGGTGGCTGGGCCCATGCGTGACCTCTATAATGTCATGTGATTCATCTCAGTGAGTTCGTCTCTGGCATGCCAATTCCAGCGTTGCGCCGTAGACAGTGCTGGAACGGAGCCAAAAGTTGCTAGATTGCCATCTCTTCTTCCATCTCATCCCCCCCCCCGCTCTTTCTACTATGTTGAAGTCTACAGGAGGTCTGACAGGAGATGCATGATGGAACGGACATTGCTTGCCTGGTGGTGTTTGGAAAAAATAAGTATATATTTTTAATCTGGCTTGCACTATGTTGCCAAAAGAATTTAAAAACCCAGATTTTGTCCCCTTTAATCTTAAGGATGCAATTTATTATAAGCATTTCAGTGGAAAATTATCTAATTAATTTAGTGTTCATCATGTCTCATATATGATTTGATATTTTAATGGAGTTTGTTGTTTAAAATTACTTAAAAATAAAAGTTTCTGTACAATCTTGTGATTTAAGCTGAAGCAGTGTTACTCAACCATGTGGATGCATGATGTAAGCTAAACAGTGTTTCTCAACCACTGCATGTTTTGGATGTGTCCTTTGTCTGTCACACCCATTACAGGTCGTTCAGTCTCTGCTAATGAGCTGATGGTCTGAATTAGCTGTGTTTGGCTAAGGAGAGATGGAAAGAGTGCAGTGCTGGTGGTCCTCCAGGAACGTGGTTGAGAAACACTGAGCTAAAGCAAAGGATTTCTCATTAAGAGTAATGTATTTGTCATTCAGTGTAATGCAAACTCTCATCCATTTCTCTGAAATACAATATCACAGTAAAAATTGAAAAACAAAAAAAAGACAATGATTGATTCTCCAAGCATCCTGATCATGCAATTTATGATGACCAAGTATTTATTAGTATAGCTGCAAGCAGTCTTTTTTAATAAAAAATTTTCAACATCTGCTGTAATATTAATAAAAATAATCTAACTGTACAGGAAAAAATCTAAACAATATTCTGAATTCTCTCCCAAAAAAATATATGGCAAGTCATGACAGCAAGTGCTTTTAAGTTACTTTAACTTGATTCATTATATCAATCATGTATTCATTCATTTTCTTGTCAGCTTAGTCTCTTTATTAATCTGGGGTCACCACAACGGAATGAACCGCCAACTTATCCAGCACGTTTTTACGCAGCGGATGCCCTTCCAGCCACAACCCATCTCTGGCAAACATCCACACACACTCATACACTACGGACAATTTAGCCTACCCAATTTACCTGTACTGCATGTCTTTGGACTGTGGGGGAAACCGGAGCACCCGGAGGAAACCCACGCAAACGCAGGGAGAACATGCAAACTCCACACTGAAACTGAATTTTTTTTTTTACAGTGTAGCAGTGTTTCCTCTGGGATTTTTTCCAGCTATGGCAGCAGACTTTTTACACAAGTCTACCAACTGGTTTGAGATTGCATTTATGCCATACGAGCATGCCAATCTTTTTGCTTGCGTGCGATTTCCTCTGCTCGTGCACAAAACCTCTTGCACACCCCCCCAAATATATGCTCCTCAAGTGCAATTTAGCGCTTTTATGTTGTGAGTGTCTCCAACATTTATTAGATTTGCTTGGAATATTAATGAATGTCTCTAATAGACCTACAGAGAGGCATTGATGCATCATAAAGTAAAGTGAAATGATATAAACTCCAGCAAAATAAAGTCGTAGAATCCAGAAACATAGACTTTTATCTATAAATAAATTTAAATTATGGAAACTGTGGTCATCCCAACTGAAAGCTATGTCGTATTTGCTGGCCTTACGCACCTGTCAATAAGCTTAAAGGGTTAAACAAATAACGCACAGCACTACTATGGTTACAGAAAAGTTTGCGCTGTTATAATTCACTTACCTTTTAATAAGATTTGGTGCAATTATAACCAGCTATTTAAAACAACAACAACAATGACGATGTTTTAAATAAGAAGCTGGATTGTAGCCGTGGGGGGATGAATTTTGGTGTGGCGCCCTGCCATAGAAGAATGAATGTAGCGGAAACCATGGTGTAGGCCAAGCCCACCGGTTTCTCCTAAATTTTTTTGAAGGCCCAAATTGATTGTCTAGAGAAAATGCTTATTTTAAAGCTGTATTTATTAGCAAAACAATTATTTGGCCTTCTATTATTCCAAATCTAATAATGAAATCAAATAATTATAGTATAATATTTAAGTTAGTTTTAAGCTATCTGGCGGCCCACCTACAGAGACCAGCTGGTTGAGAATCCCTGGTGTAGGCAAAATGTCATTCAGTGTGCATAATATAAACAATTGTCATTATACTAATTTTATTAAGCATCAAATGTTTTTCAGTTCCTTACAAAACACATATTGCTGATAAATATATCCTATTAGTTTTTAAAAAAATGTGTGCAAAGTATAAAGATTTAAAGTGATAATTAAAAAGTGTTTTGGAGCTGCATTTTGTGTCTTTTAATGTCACTGTTGCCTGACAGGATTATTCTCATTTTACTCAGGAGTTATAAATAAACCTCATTTTCATTTGTTTTACAGTGCACTTCTGTTTTGATGCTGGGATATAAGTAAAGACAAACTATTGTTGCATTAGGATCATCATATTAATTGTTTGAACATTTACAAAATGGAAATGTCTGCTGACAGAGTTTAGGCCAATTACAAGGTTTTGAAGTAGCTGATGCAATTACTCCATGACATTTACTTGTAGAATTTGAAAATAAAATGTCAGATTTGACATGCTTGAGCAAAAGTGAATGTGAAATGAAGAAATTAGTTTCTAAATTAAATTATATAGCAGAGTGTTACTGCATTTTGCTTTGTAGATGTGCTTGTGCATATGATGTATGATGTGCTGCATGTTGTACTGTTTATATAGTGTACCTTCAACTTTTTTTTTTGCAACATTTTAAAGACATTTGTTTTCGACAAGGACTAGTTCATAAATAAATAAGTCACTATCTGAAAAGGGGTGGTCCACTAAAACCTCATATTTTAAACTTTAGTTGATGGGTAATGTTGCTGTATTAACATCAACAACATATCTGAATGCAAGACGCTCAATTCAATGCAAAGGGAGACATTGACTTTTACAGAGTTAGCTTAGCAAAGCCTACAGTGAATGAAGTTTGGGCAGTTTGGTAATTTTTCCTAATGAATAAACAGCTCTTGTTAATAGTTCAGCGTGCTTTCACTTTTGAATTTGACTTGAAACGCACATTAACCGCTACGAATTATAACATCCCGCCCTACTAATAATTCTCTCTTCATATAGCCGTATATATGCCTATTACACATCCATAATGCACTGTGATATAGCGTGGTTCGGTACTTCATTGGATCGTATGGCTTTCTCACTACAATCAATCCGCTCCAGAGTTTGTTTTAATCAAGCTGAGACCACCTCATTCAGGCGATCTCAGACCGATTGTTTTGCTGCAGATCCGAGCGCGATTGCTTTATTCACATATGCCAAACAAACCACACTAACTGGGGAAATGTGACAGGTTCCAAAACAGAAGTCTTGGTGTGAAAGCACCCTTAAAGGGGAAGTGAAGCACTGTCAAGTTTACCTTATTTTGTGCATTGGATTCGACTTTAATGAAAATATATTAAACAAACTCGATTAATGTAACCATTTCAAAGAAAATGGCTTATTTTACTATAGATTATATATCTAGGGCGCCGCCACCTTGGAATGCCGCTGTGTCTGACATCATGGGGTTGGTTTAGTTCCCTTCGCTGAACAGATACAGTGGAGGTAAAGGAGACTGTAAAGCCTAATTTAACCCAATGCATGAAGTTGTGGATGTGGAGCTGCAGCAAATAAAAGCATAGATGTGTGTCTAATATAAAAGTATAGATGTTTATTCTATTTTTCTTTTTTCCCCTTTTAATAACCAATCATTTGATGTGCTTTTGTATCTGTTCAGCTGAGGGAACTAAACCATCCAAGAGTAACTCTTGCCAACATGGTATAAAAATAACAATTTGTTAGATTATTATACAAATACATGTTTTCTTGTTTTCTTCATGTATGTTTTCTTGGCTTGCAGCACATTTTATGTGGTTCCATATGATTTTGAATGGAGTAACGTCGAGCATTGCCGAACTAAATTGTGGATTCATCGAGCTGCATTGGGTCCATTGCTTGCCAATGCAGGCATCAGCCAATCAGATCACTTCATGCAAATACTAATGCAAGCAATAGCCAGTCATGTTCATGAAACTACAGAGAATATGACAATGGAGAAAAAGCATTATATCACAGTTTGTAA
This sequence comes from Danio rerio, assembly GCF_049306965.1. Lineage (NCBI taxonomy): Eukaryota > Metazoa > Chordata > Actinopteri > Cypriniformes > Danionidae > Danio > Danio rerio. The sequence goes on along the minus strand of NC_133190.1, from coordinate 42,532,509 downwards.
TTAATTATCCAGTGCTTTGTTTAATTTTTTATATCTAGCACTACTACTTTTTGTGGATGTGATTAGCCCTCTTCAATATGACCATCACATAGCTTCAGACATGCCCTGCAATTTTCCCGGCCACCCTACTAGATGTATAAAAGCTCTTTTACACTTTTCTCATGTCCATAGCATGTGGTTTATGCCCATAAGTAGTTTATGCAGTGCTGGTTTTAGGGATCAGGGGTTGGAAAGCAAGAGGTTGGTTCTTGAGCGGAGAAGTGTGAAGATGAATTGTATCATCCCTTTACACCTGTCTATGCTCTTCCACCACACCCAGATGGCTGTTATGCACCTTGCCACTGCCGACCCGTTTCTGTTGCCCTTTTCTTGAATAAATGTGTGCAATCCTGAGAGGAACGCAACTCGAGCCCTCACGGCAAATCTGAAGCTTATCACTGAAATTGGATTTTAGCCTGCGTGCTGCAGCCAATGGGGACGTGCAGATACGGTCTGGCCTGGACCGTGGGGGTTAAACATCGTACAGTGTCTAAGGGTTTGGAATTGGAAATGGAAATTTTTTGCAGTTCCACAAAAGCTGCAGCACACCGTATGGTCTGTTCTCAGGAAATGACTGGTTATCAGCGGACTTATCGTTGAACAACCGCAGACCTGAATAGCCTATGGGTGTTAATAAATCCCGCTCCCTCGCTCTTTCTCTCCTCTTGTCTTTGGGGAATTGTGGAGAAAGATTATTTGTTGCGCGTGTGGAAGTGATCAGATGTCCTCTGGGTAGGTTTGCTTGAATTGTTTCCTGTCTTGTAGCTCTGTCCGCAGGCAGACCTGTGTGTGTGTGTGTGTGACAGATGTCAAAGACCTGGTTCTGTGACCCCTGTGTAAGTGTGTAATCTGCTGGGAAGACCTGACAGATCGTAGCCATCACCCTGATGTAAAGAAGAGCCACACATTCTATCAGCACCTTAAACAAGCAAACAGAATGTTATCTCGGTGTTCACTGAAAGAAATGGCTGGGTAGTTTGTAGTGATTTTCAGTTTTTGCTGTCACATGATCCATCAGAAATCAATCGCATGTGCTGATTTGGTGCTCAAGAAGCTCTTCTTTTTAAAGTCAGTATTCAGAGATCGGGATATGTCATGGTATTAGTATTTTTATTTCACGATATAGTCATTAAAATAGGTAGTTTCCAAAAAAATCAACAAACAGGCTCATCATGCATAAATTTCGATTACTTCACAAATGAAAAGGTCTTTTTAATTTGATTTGGACCATGTTAAATCTAGGGTTGCACAATATTAGATTTTTTGTAGAACTTTTTTTCGCCTGTACTGATGCCAATGTCTTTCTGTTTGTATTTTTTGAGAAGTTTTAATTTACTGAGATTTTTAATCCCGATAAGTGTTACAGTAGCTTCTCAGTGGACTTTTATTTCTGATTTTATGATCCTGATCAGTGTTGGGGGAAATGCATTGCAAGCAAAGCGAGCTACGTAATAATACTTTTCTAAATAACGCTTAAAGTAATGCATTTTAAAAAATAAGTAATGATATTTAAATTACTTCATTGAAAATGTAATGTGAGTTACTTTTGAGTTAAATTAATTAGCTTTTAAAAAAAAAATAGCTGAATTAAAATGAAAGTAGTCAAAATAAATCACAAAGTCAATGAAAGAATATTGATTATTTTGAACGCATTGAAAAAATGGAAAAGGGGATTGTTGTCTCAGTGGACAATGATTTACTTGAGACAAATAGTAGAAATGTAGCAAACACATTTAAACTTTCAATAATCTGTATATACGGCATGCATAGGTCTGGGGTCAGGAAGTTCTCGGATAACATCATCCTAAAATATCTTTTTTTATGTGTGTTTTTTTTTTCTTTAAGTAAATGTAGGTGTAATTTATACAGCATGTTAATAGCAGAGCTCCTCTAATAAAAAGAACGAAAAAAAAACAAGTTCTGAGAGAGATCAAGCCTCAGCCAAGTAATAAAAAGTAAGTTAGCTCAAAAGTAACAAAGCGCATTACTTACCATAAAAAGTAACTAAGCAATGCAACTAGTTATTTTTGGTGGAGTAACTCAATATTGTAATGCATTACTTTCAAAAGTATCTTTCCCCAACTCTGATCCCAATTGATGGTTTGTTCCTAGATGAGATTTTAACAAAGATTTTGTATCTTTAACTTGTATTAGTTTAACACAGCAGCCCTGAATACATTTCGTATGAGGCAAGCATTAGGACCCAGTGGGAAGCTGCTTAGGAATGATAAGTTTAGAAAATGAATTGATTTATATGCTTAGTTCATGGAAACTGCTGATAATTGAGACTACTGTGGAAAATTTTGTCTCTTTCCATTCTTGAATCCAAAACGTGTTTTTTTTTTTGTTTTTTTTTGACATGGTGACCCTATTTCCTCCTGTTATTAGCCATGTGTTTTCTTAGATTCAGAAAAGCAGTCAGTCAATCTGATAAAGCATGCATTCAAATTTGGCCTCTTATGTTTTTGAGACTTATTTTGTCAAGTTTTTTTTATTTCTCTCTTCTAGGAGTGCGTAAAATCGCACATTATGTAATTTTTTCCACTAGAGGGCACTTATTCACAACAAACAAAGGTGTCTGATGACATCATGATTGTATGTGGAATCATGGGAGTTGTGGTCTTCATTATATCCTATGATATTACTGCAGAAGTCATGCTGATGCACGAGCTAAAATATTCAACACTGAGAGAATCAAGAGAAACGCTAAAACAATTGCTGATGAGAGATGCGTGTGACGCGACACAAAGGCAGCAGAGCTTTTATTATGCTACATTCCAATGCTTTGATTATGTAGAAAAACACCCCTTAATTTTCTTCTCCGTCTCGATATAGTCAAATTTTTTTTGGAGTTTAGCATTCTTTAAAACAATTGCCATATTGCAAGTACTTAAGTCTACAAAATAGATTCAGTATTTAATATCAACTCTTCTTGTGTTTTTTTGGATATTTTAATGGTATTTTAGTGGTTCTTAGACGTAGTTTGCAGATTGAGGCAAAGTTGTCGGCGAGTCATCCTATTGTATAGCCATGCAGTGTCACCGATCCATCTTGCAGTGTAAACACAGCACCGACAGAATACTTCTCCAAATAGTCATGCAGTGGGAAAACATCTGTGACACAACTACTTTGAAAATCATGCAGTCTGAACTTGGCATAACTTATTTTGCTCTGCTTATGTGAGTGAATGCAAAAGATTTAGATCATAATCTGTATTTTGGTGCATAATTTGGTATATTAATGAATGGAAAAGATCTTTAATTATTTAGCGTTAATCCTTTTAAACACATCATACTTGTTTCATACATCATTAGGGGGAAAATATGATAACAGATCTTTAATTATTGGGTGAATTATTCCTTTAACCTCAATGTTAACCTTAGTAGCAACATTAGCAGTGCATTATGAAATGCAGTGCAATTAGTTGTAAAAATATGCCAATTAATAATGAATTCATTCATTGGAATTAATTGAACAAATGTCATTTTTAATAAATGGAAAAATCCTCAATGGGTATTGTATGAAATCTCCAAGCTGGCTCATCTTAGTCATTATCCTCCTGTGTTTCAACGTAGCCTTTGGCGAGCCCCAGAGCATCACCGCGAGGGATGTGACTGCAAAGTCATCACTCTAAGCACTGAGAATATCATAACACCATCAGCACATACCCTACAAACGCTAACGATTCAGAAAAAAAGAAGTCCCCGTTTTTTCATTTGTATTCTCAGCCGTGTGGCGTTTCATAATTTAGCAGGTTTTAATGTCATAAAACAGCTTGGGGCTCAGCAGGGGGTTGGGGAGATAATTGGGGTGTTTTTCATCTTCACGGGTTCTTAAATGTGCTTTTTAAGTCAGGACTTTCCTGTGGCCCATGTGAAGTACAGCCAGTGCTTCTCATCTCAGTCTCCGGAGGGGGAAGCGGGTGGGGAAAGAGGGGGGCTCTTTTCAAATGGTCACTTCAGTAGGTGCTTTTCTCTTTCTGCCGTCAGGCACAGATTGAAAGAAGCCACTCTCTGACGTGTCTCATTCTGTCAGGCATTAAAAATGTCAGTTTTACCATAAAAATGGGGATTATTGTGATGCAGTTTTGGCACAGTGATGTGCAGCTATGGACTATCATGCGTGATGATGTTGAATGTTGCTAATGTGTTTATAATTGCAAATGTCTGTAGTTTTCTCAACTCTTTGTCGTTTGCAGCTCTGGTAAAATTAGATGTTGCTCTAGACTTGAATTTAATGCGGTATGTGGTTGCTTTGAGCAGTTGCTAGGTAATTTCTATATTCAAGTCTCTGTGAATGGGCCTGGATCTCTCTTTAAATGCAAATTCATGAATTAAAAAAATAAGAAATAAGAATCATACCTCTTCTCAACTAGCTGACTGTTGCATGTACTGTAATGTGTCATTTGAGAACACGTTTAGCACAAAGTCGTCTGTGCATTTGTGCTCCATCTGTGCCGGTTTGTGTGTCATGCCACATTAAATGTGCTAAACAAGGCTTAACGTGTGCTTGACAGCTTTTTTTTTTTACCAGGGTTGTGTTCAGTTCAAAAAGGATTTGAAATGTGACTCTAGCTGCGTTCCAAATGGCACACTATGCACTATGTACTTATGCACTTACACACTCAACAGGATAGTATATGTATGTAGTGTCGTCCCAAATGGCACTCTGTTTTTTTACTAAGCGAAAATTTAAACCGTTTCTCTGATGACGTTTGACAGTCGCCAAATCAGTGAAATAAACGACCGAATTATCAAATAATACCTGCCGTGAGTATAACCGCATTCACCATCGGGAGGCGCTATAATGACTCTCGTTGGAGAATTTTGCTTTCACCATCCAAAATAAAGTTATCCAACATGTGCGCCCGATAGCTCCGCCCCTTCCGCTACTTAAGCAAACCTGTGGTCGTTGAGTGTGTGAAGTGTCCATCATCCAGTTTTCAGTTAGAACACACTACTTACACTATTTATACTACAATAAGGCATTGAATAGTGCATGAGTATGTGATTTGGGAAGCAGCTTCTAACTTAATACCTGAAGTTGAACATTAAAATAGTTTGAAATTCCAAATTTGTAAATATTTTTTTATAAAATAAAAAGTCTCATGGATTGATGAACGAATGACTCATTGGACATCAGGGGCGGACTGGCCATCTGGCAATTCTGGCAAATGCCAGAAGGGCCGGACTATTTTTTAAATGTGGGCCGGTCAGCTATTTAAATTTTTTTTTTCATATGTATTGTTTTTTAAATAGCTTTTATCTCTTACGAGATGTGAATATTATGATTATGATGGTGATAATAGCAAGAATAATAGTAAATGTTAAGCATTGGCCCAATCGGCAACAACCGGCTGGTTTCGAGATGGGCTGACGACAATCTGAGGTTACGCAGACGTAATCAAAATCTGGCAAGAATTTCAAAAGAACAGTAATTGCAACACAAGCTAATTGTCAGAGATGGACCACAAAAAGGGAAAGGCAGTCAAGTCAGACCTTGCCAAATACATAAAATTTACAGAACTAGTCTCGAAAGGGAGCAGTGCAGTGGCCCAGTAGGTAGTGTTGTCGCCTCACAACAAGAAAGTCGCTGGTTTGAGCCTCATCTGGGTCAGTTGGTGTTTCTGTGTGGAGTTTGCTTACGTGGGTTTTCTTCTGGTTTCCTTCGCAAGTCCAAACACATGCTATACTGCTGCCCTGCAGCTTTTATGTGTAAAACATATGGTGGATAAGTTGGCGATTCCCAGATTAACAAAGGGAATAAGCCAAAAAGAAAATGAATGACATGATTGCATATATAAATAAGTTGTTTTTGTTCCAGTCACATACATTCATTCATTTATTCATTTTCTTGTCAGCTTAGTCCCTTTATGAATCCGGGGTCGCCACAGCGGAATAAACCACCAACTTATCCAGCAAGTTTTTACGCAGCGGATGCCCTTCCAGCCGCAACCCATCTCTGGGAAACAGTCACATACATTAAATGTTTAAATATCTCTTAAATAAGTACTGCTTATATAATTTTACCATCTGTACACCAATATACGTAGTCAATGTGTGTGTCCTTGGGTGGTGCTGTGTCGGTGTGGTAGTGTGGGCTGGTGTGGCTACAATGCCAGGGCTGATTTTTAGTCCCAGTCCACCCCTGTTGGACATACAGTATTGGTGAATGGATGACTAAATAGATAGGTGGATGACAACCGGGTGGGGTGATGAATGTAAGGACTGATTGATGCATAGATGGATGTACTGGTTTGAGGACAGATGAATGAATGGAAAGGTGGATATTGAATGTATGCACGGTTAAACGGATGGATGGACAGATGGATTAATTAAATAATAAACAGATACTTTTATAAAATGGTGTTTAAATGCTGATTTTTAAGTTTAAAAATGGTACTTAATCAGGAAATAGCTGCAAGAAAGCTTCATTTTTAAGAATATGTGCATTACATTTATTTTAATCAGTGCATATATGTTATGCATTAAGCGTCATAAAGACAATGTTTTTCTGCATATTCTATCTATCAAACTGTCATTAAAACTGCACAAAAATAAATGTTAAGTGCCACAGTTATTTACATCGATAATATAAACCATTTCTTGAGCTTGAGAAAATCAGCTAAATAAACTGTGATGCCTGTCAACTTCAATTTGGCAAGGGCTGGGCTGTTAATGAAATTGCAAACAAACAGCAAAGCTGTGACACATGCGAATATTTTCAGGGAAGCACAGCTCTGTGATCAGTAGTAAATTTCCTCCAAAGGCCAGAGGGCCCTCTCTTGTGGAAACTCCAAATACCCATGAAGAAGAAACCCAGAAAATCCCCATAGTGTTGCATTATAAACAAAAGATGTAGCTGCTTTTATTGATTCAGCATCACTAAGTCCTCGTTTACATTGCCAGTTAAATGTGACTCAATTTTTGCTGTGATATGTGACAGATTGGATCTGTTCTATGACCCTGTAAACACGAAAAAACGCACGCATTCAGATATTCAGAGATCGGTTTCAGGCTTCCTTCATGTGTGAAAATACATCAGATATAAATCGGATATGTGACAATGCAACAGGCAGATCGGATTTGAGGCAGTCCGATTTGTACGTCATTAAACTTGCGACAATGTGGTACTTCTCTGCGGTTTGATGACGTAGAAGGAAGAGCCAGTGTGTGCTCATCCTAAACTTTCGGTGCCACTGCTCCTTATTAAAGCCCTCCACAGTATGCTCCCACCAGACCTGAGATCTCTCTCGTACACACAAATTCCTCTCAATGGTGGCGGACACCATATAGAATCCATAGGCACAAGCCGCGATGACTGCTTTTCCTTCCTTCTCCGCCTCAAAATCATTTTAAAGTTGGGTGAACTTCGCATATTTTGCAGAGCTAGAAGCAAGACAATTTTTTCCATCATGGCTAGAGTGGCGCTGATGCTAGAACCCACCTTTACCCATGCATGACGTCGTAAATTGTATAGCAAGTGTAAACATGTGAATCAAATATGGGTCACGATTAAAAGTGTGTGTAAATGGACAGGCAAAAAAAAAATATGATATAGGCAACAAATCTGAATTGGACATCAAGACCTGACAGTGTAAACAGGGCCTAATAATCACACGACTACCACGTAAGGAGTACATTTGAGGTAAAGACGTGTAATTCAAGTTTGGAGTAGAAACTAGTTTTGTTGAGAAGTTCCACAAGCAGTTATCATCACAGAACAGTTAGCTCAATGTAATTAAAGCCCAGTTAAATCGATTTAGATTTTGAATGCAATTTTGATTAGGTTGTTAGTGATCTGCAATTCTGCTGGTGGTGAACTAGAACAAGTTTTACTGACAAAATGCTCATGAAAATTACCTTCAATTAATCACCCAGCCTATTGTGTGGCTAGTTGAATTCAAACTCTGTCAATAATTAATCTTTGAAACCTTCCTTAATTTGCTTTATTTAGCTTTATAAGTAATATCAGTAAAGTAAGTCTCTACACATTTTGGTTTAGGGACATCTTTTAGTTGTCCATACCTAAATCTACAGCCATGATTTATTTATTTTTGATGCAAGACTCATTCTGCTTGGCTTTGAGTAAATATTGTCATTTTTTTTCTTCTATAGTTCATGGAAAAAGCCTGCCAACTGGCGCTCGTTATTGTCCTAGATGCTGCAATAACAATCAACTGTCATAATAGCAATGCATCGGACATTAACTCACAATTGTAAGACAAACACTGTTTTCCAAATCCTAACAAGCTGACTTGCTGCCAGTTTTAGGAGACACTTCGCCTAGTCAGTGTGCCAGTTTGTAGTGCAAATGACAAAGCAGTCTGGTTCTGTGATTTTTATTTTTTTTTTTTCCCAGTTTGTTGGCATGGCAACTGGTTTCTACAAAGCCTTCCAACATTGCATACTGGGATTGTGGTCAGTATTTACTGGATTATACTGTTGCGTGTTTTGGTTGGATACCACTTACTGTTCACCAATAATTCAGTTTGGGTTTCTGGCTACCAATCAAATCTCCATGTAAATTTGTGCTTCCAAATTGGATCAAAACTCTGTGTTGCCAGGTTGGCGTTTTTAAAATTAGACCCACAGTGATGCTTCAGCGTTCATCCTCGCACACACATGCTAACACGGCCACAGCAGTGAATCACAGTTTTATTTGAGACAATAGAGTTTGATGTGACAGGTGTGCTGTGCGAACCGATAAGTCATCCATCAAATCCAAGCCACTCAACACACACTTTCCTCAAGGTCAGCAGTACTTAAAGAACTACTGGCAGTCAGATGAGAATATTCTTAGCAGCTGGGTTTAACAGGTACAACAGTTTTGGTAACACTTTGAGGTACTTAATTGGTTTGCAAAGAATGTCCTTGGTTGTCAATGCACAATATAATTGTTCTGTGAATGATCTGAAATGTTCAAATACACCAGAAAAAACTTATGTTAATTTTGTAGACAATTCCTGGAGAAAGTCTATAAGCATTGATATAAATGCCCTCATGTACTTAAGCAAAACTAAAGACACACTTTTAGGTATAAGAAAATATTGTTTAGAGATTGTTTCAGGAGTCTGAAACTGCTTGGCCGAGCAAATTTGCTGATTAAGATTGATCTGGATAATAAACAGCTTTATATTACTATTGGAATGTGGCGATTGCATTGAAAGGTGTGTCGGTGAGTAGGGTCTGTCTGCAGACTGCAAAACAGGGGTGTAACATGAAGGGGTGTAAGTTGTAGTGTGTTTAGGCGTTTAACTTAGTTAAGGCGACTCGCATGTCAAAACTATGTTGTCGGCAAGATGCCGCTGTACATCAGTTATGAACATCTACACCTTCCCCAAACCTAAACCCAACCATCACAGTTATCAACATCTACACCTTCCCAAACCCTAAATCCAATCATTACAGTCATTAACGTCTACACCTTGCTTAATTAAACCCAGCCATCACGGATATTAATGTCTGCACCTTCCCAAACCCTTAATCCAATCATTACAGTTATGAACATCTACACCTTCTCCTAACCTAAACCCAACCATCACTGTTAACGTCTACACCTTCCCAAACCCTAAATCCAATCATTACAGTCATTAACGTCTACACCTTGCTTCATTAAACCCAGCCATCACGGATATTAATGTCTACACCTTCCCAAGCCCTAAATCCAATCATTACAGTTATTAACGTCTACACCTTCTCCAAACCTAAACCCAACCATCACTGTTAACGTCTACACCTTCCCAAACCCTAAATCCAATCATTACAGTTATTAACGTCTACACCTTCCCCAAACCTAAACCCAACCATCACTGTTAACGTCTACACCTTCCTAAACCCTAAATCCAATCATTACAGTTATTAACGCCTACACCTTCCCCAAACCTAAACCCAACCATCAAAGTTATTAAAGGTGCAGTAGGTGATTGTCTTCAGAAACATTTTTTGTTGTGCTGGTTGAAAGTCTCTTCACAGTCCAATAGTAATGATTACAGTAAATGATCTAAATGTGTTTATATGTATTTTTATATTCTGGGTAAAGCATAAAACTAAAAAAGGTTCATCCAATAAATAGAGTCGGACCGACATCTCCCATAATTCCGAGAAGCAGGTCAAACGGGCCGCTCGATGCCGAGACGGAGCCGGAGGCGCCGAAGGACAGATGAGCTCAGGCTGATTACTGTATAGCCAGGCGAGAGTATAATTTGCCCTTAAAGCCGCTGCGCAGTCACGAGACATTTGAGAAATCAAATGCTGAATTGAAACTTTTAAATACCTGAATCAATATTGGAGTTACTTTAGCACGCTGGAGGAAGGAAGACACCATTGCTGAAGTATTACTGTTAGACAGGTAATGTTCTGTTTTAAAACATAGTCAGGCTAAGCTTATGTTAGATTGTGTTGTTATGAATGACTTTTTTTGCACAGACGTGTTGTTCAGCCACTGAAATCTCCTGGTGAAAGATTGATGTGATTATTTTCAGTTTTATAAGGTTCTTTGACAGCATCAATAATGTAGATTTATATTTAGTTTAACAACAAAACATCAGTAAATAGCGCTTTTCCGCCTAACTGCTTTATTGAGCTGAAGCTGCTTTTATATTCACATTGGGTCATTTTTGAACAATGACAGCCTTCCTATGCTGTTTACCATGCTACTCTGAATATTCGCTCTGAGATAGCATCTAAGTGTGGCTAAGTAATAAATGTAATTCCTGCATGGCGCTGGCACTAACTAACTGGCGAATGACATGAACTAGTAGGTTGTCAGTCTGCTGTTGTGATGCGGTGCGCGCACGCTCGCGATTTCAGGGGGTGTGGCTTTAAATCACAGTCCCTCCTACACCGTCCCCAACCAAAACCCAAAACCCAACCATCACAGTTATTAACATCTACACCTTCAACAATCCTTAACCAAAACATCACAGTTATGAATGTTCAGCCGCGAGTTGCACAGGCTTTCATATATGGCATGCTCGCCATTGTACTGTTATTTGTAACCGAATAGGCTAACTGTCATGACAAAACGGATGAAGAAGCCAGCAAGTGGAGTTGCATGGTGGAGTTGTTAGATGAATGAATATAATAATATATTAAATGAATAGGTTGTGGACTCATGAAAACATTCGCTGAACATTTTCCGAAAGTATTTGTAGATGTCTTGCCAACATCATCTCGTTGTGACATCTTGCATGGTTCAATGGGATCTCAATAACTGCAAGGTCTGCTTCTAACTTACTACAAGTTATGCCCCTTCTTCGCTTTGTTATGCCCCTGTCTTGCAGTCTGCAGGCAGAAACACTTGGCGTCTCTGGGGCTCAGTCTACTTTTAAATCTTCGGTTAATTTCTCATTTTTAGTTATTAAATTGAGACCGTTGAGATCAGTTGTCTGCAAATAGAATAACTTCATAATAAAAATTTGAGAGTGGATCAAACCCATTCTTCTCTTAGGACAGTTTTGAACATTGCTGGATCTACTTCAAATGGTGGCCTCTGTGTACAGTACTGCTGCTTGTGTTTTACAAACACCTTTTTACCTCTAAACAAAGAATAGCATCATGTATACTTGCATAATGGAGAATTTTCTCTTTTATTCACCAAAAGTACAGGTAAATAAGTGCAATTTTCATACTACAAATTGTATAGCACACTGTTTGACCTGATCTCTGGAAAGTGGTATCGCCATATGTGAAACATAAAAATGCACAGGAAAACGTGCAAAGGAAACAGGTACGGATACACGCTCTGCTATTCAACCGTCCGTGGAATTAGAAACAAATCGATTAGGAAAAATTTGCACATCAATGAAGGCAGATTTCCAGAACACACCTATTGATTGCGTAATTGCCACCTACCAATTTAGGATCCAAAATGAACCCAAAAAGTTTGCTTTAGTGAGCCATTTCGAATTGCTAAAACAAACTTTAAATTAAACTTGATTTTTGTACCAATTTTACTCTAAATCAGCAGTGTTCAAACTCAGTCCTGGAGGGCCAGTGTCCTGCCAGGAAGTTTCTAGTATATCTAGTAAGATGTTGATTAGCTGGTTCAGGTGGGTTTTTTAGGGTTGGAGATAAACTCTTCAGGATACCGGCCTTCCAGGACCAAGTTTGGACACCCCTGGTCTAAATGATGTAATTTAGTTTATTTTTTAAATGCCATTTTTTATTGGGAATACTTGATTCTGAATGGTTAGTCAACATTCTGACCAAAAAAAAAAAAAAAAATTATATATATATATATATATATATATATATATATATATATATAGTTTATTGAAGCTACTATATAGCTTACCCTTGTCTTAAGCAAGCAATTGCAAGCTGTGCTAGTGTCTGATATCTCACCACAAAGCGATTTGTTTTTTCTTCTCACACAGTAAAATCATTTAAACTTGAATCAATATTTTGTGTCTATTTATTTATTTATTTTTTGCTCCATGAAGCGTATTAACGTACAGTCATCTGGTCATTACTGCAAAACAAACCCCTTGGGGGTGATACAAGACATTTCATTTGTGATTCAACACCAGCGGACTATATTTCATCTCTAATAAAATTACAGAATGGTGAGCTGTGGTCTGAACAACTCTTTAAATACCACTGTTTAAAAGAATTTGGGGCCACTAAGAATAGTTTTTAAATAAATAAATACTGGTGGCTCAGTGGTTAGCACTTTCCCCTCATAGCAAGAAGGTTTGAGTCCCAGCTGGGCCAGTTGGCATTTCTGTGTGGAGTTTTTATGTTCTCCCCGTGTTGGCGTGGGTTCCCTTCAGGTGCTCCAGTTTCCCTCACAGTCCAAAGACTTGTGCTATAGGTGAATTTGGTACACAAAATTGGCCATAGTGTATGCATGCTTGTGTGAATGTATGCCAGTGCTGGAATGGCATCCGCTGCGTAAAGCATATGTCGGAATAGTTAGGGGTTCATTTCACTGTGGCAACCCCTAATAAATAAGGAACTAACCCAAAGGAAAATGAATGAATAAATATTGAGGTATACTTTTTTTTTTTCATTCAGCAGAGATGCATAAAACCCATTAAAAGAGACACACAGTGAACACATTTATCATGTTACTAAATATATACATCCTTTGTGAAATTGGTGTTGTCATAGAGAAATAACTCTAGCTTGATTTAGAAGAAAAAACTTTATCCTTCGAGATCATTTGAGACCAAGCATAAAGATAAAAGAAGAAGAATTGAGCGCCCACATGCTCATCACAGTGTTCATTCTGTTGCATATGGGTGCTTAGGTTATTGATGCGAGCTGTCAATACCGTACATGAGTGACTGATTGACTTGGAAATGTTCTCAGGCAATCTGCATGCGAGTTTAAATCAGAGGCTAACAGAGAACAAAGGTGTAGGTTAAAGGTCGTGTGAAGATTGTGGTTGGAAACTGTTATTCTATCCATCTTTTGGCTCAGGCACAAGATGTCCAGGACACTTCCAATATTTCTCTTTTCTCACTTAATGGCACATCACATGACACTTGCTACTCAAAATTTGTCATTATAATGAATGTTGTGCTGTCTGACAAATAGTTCACTGCCCTGAGGTTCTGGACAGACGTCAATTTCTGTTTGTTAATGGCTGGTTTTAATGTCCCCCCTCTGTCTCTTTTCTCTCGGAGAGAGCTGATGGGATCATCCTGCCATTTGTCTGTAATTACCCTGGTGTACATCACCCAACCTATCCCAGCAGGCTCTACCAGAGAAGCTATTATTTTACTACTGGCCAGCCTTCCCCCCTCGAGACAGCGATGTGTTTTTGAGCGACACTTTTGTAAACTGTCCAGTGGTGTCACATAGCCAGACTTTCGACTTGTGACATTTAGTCATTTGGCGCTTATTCTGGCCAAAAGACCGTTTGGCCTGCATGTGAAGTGATTGTTTTTGTTGTTAGCCATTTAGAGGTGGGGTTATTTAAAATAGAATATGCTGCAAGAGTGAATGGGCGTTGAAAAATTACTTTAAATAATCACAAAGTAGTCCTGATTAGGGCTGTAGAGAGAATGGCAAACAAAATGGTTTGCTAATACTGACCACAGAAGAAGAAAGCAATGGGATGAATTGGTCTTAAAGAGATAGTTTAACAAAAAATGAAAATTCTGTCGTCATTTAATCTACCATCATTTTGTTTACAAACCGGTTTGACTTCTGTCGAACACAAAACCAGATATTTTGAAGTAAGCTGGTAAATGCTAACATTTAACCATAGTATTTGTTTTTCCACTGAGGATGTCAGTGGTTCCTGGTTTTTAAAATATTTTCTTTTGTTTTTTTAAACAAAAGAAACTCAAAAAGGTTTAAACCACTAAAGGTAAATGCTCAAAAAAAACCCACTTAATAGTTCCCCTAAGTGTTTTTTTTTGAGAAGGAGAAGGCGAAGGCGAGGCAGTGGCGCAGTAGGTAATGCTGTCGCCTCACAGCAAGAAGGTCGCTGGTTCGAACCTCGGCTCAGTTGGCGTTTCTTTGTGGAGTTTGCATGTTCTCTCGGCCTTCGCGTGGGTTTCCTCCGGGTGCTCCGGTTTTCCCCACAGTCCAAAGACATGCGGTACAGGTAGGCTAAATTGTCCGTAGTGTATGAGTGTGTGTGTGTGTGAATGTGTGTGTGGATGTTTCCCAGAGATGGGTTTTGGCTGGAAGGGCATCCGCTGCGGAAAAACATGCTGGATAAGTTGGCCGCTGTGGTGAATAATAAAGGGACTAAGACGACAAGAAAATTAATGAATGAAAGTAAGGAGAAGAATCTCCTAAGGATTCAGTTAAAAATAACCAATAAAGAACCAAAAAAAAATATGCCAGTATGTGAATTAAGGCTGGGCATTAAAATCAGTAGCTGTATTTATTGACCAAACACCATTGTCGATTTCAATTTAAAAAAAAAAAAGTTCACTATGAAGTTTTGGTATAAAGCGCCATAGTTTTATTGAATGGCTGCTGAGCGCACCTTAGAAAGAATGCCAATAACAACGCACTTACGGGAGCTACTCGCACATGTTGTGTGCGAGCTCACTGTGATTCATGCAAAAAGAACTAACCAATCTGCTTTACACTTTGGATGGAATATACACATTTCAGTAATAACGGCAGCCTGATCACCTCAGACGAAGACAGCAGTGCTTTTTACTTTTCTCTATAACCTTGTACCGGAGCTGCAACAGTGGTGTGTCCGTTTGTCATCCTCTGAGTAAAATGTTGATTGTCGTCTAGTTACAGGAAGAATGCAGGGGAAGGAAACCACGTGCTCACACTTTTTACTTCAGGTCTGAATATCGAGCGAAAATTTGTGCCGTATAGCAGGAGTGAGGAGATTTTTAATAATAAAAAATGAATGTAAGGATGTCGCCAGGTTGGCTTTTTGGTTTCTTTTTTTTTTGTACATTGCAGGCACTAGCATCCCATCTGAAAGATTTTTTTAACATAGTGGGAATGTAGTCAACCAATTTTACAAAATTGTAATGTTGCAGTATGTATTTGAATATTGATGGTTAGTTCTTTTACTTGAAAGTTTAGATTTCTTACATACTTACAGACATAATTTCTTTTGTTTACAGAGTTTGAGGTTTACTCTCATTATTTTTCACTCCTCAAAGTTTGCTTTGATTGTTCAGAACTTTAGCATTACACACACTTTATGTACCTTTTATTTATCAAGTTTAAGAGTCTCTAAAATTTGTTTATTTTATTATAAAGAGATCGGATATTTTGTATGAATATTTTTGTTATTGACTATTAAAATTTGCTTTAATGATGTTGGTAATTTAGAATAAAGTGGTCCTGATATTATGACATGATATTCCCAAAAATCCTGATATTCCTTGAATGGATTGTTAAAAAATATTCAATAGT
Organism: Danio rerio; assembly: GCF_049306965.1. Classification (NCBI taxonomy): domain Eukaryota; kingdom Metazoa; phylum Chordata; class Actinopteri; order Cypriniformes; family Danionidae; genus Danio; species Danio rerio. Next base: position 42,516,616 of record NC_133190.1, on the reverse strand, counting down.
TATAGATACCGAATGATATGAAACATGATATCGTGATATTTTATTTACAATATTTTTAAGCCCTAATGTGAGTAGATATTTTGATTCAGTAACTCGCACAACAACAACACTTAATCGACATCTTTTTTTGCATTTTGTGTTTGTACAATTTGTCAAAATGTTTACCGTACACATGGATCTATAAAATAAAATGTATATGCATGCCAGGCCAGTAGTTGGTGATGTCACTTGTAGTCCACTGTTGTCAGTTTTGTTGTCAAGAAGCATTAACACATAATGACATTACCATTTGCTCATATCTGTGAGTTTTTTTTTTTGTAGTTTACACAAATAAAGTTTGTAGTTTTGGGGCAAAAAATTAATTATGTAAATGAGTGAGGAAACATGGTCCGTAAACATCTCCTAAATTTCAAATCAATCCTATTGCAACATTTCTAATTTGTGTATTTTAAAATTTTAATTTCAATTTTATTAATAATGTTGTATATTTACTTTATAGCAAATTTCATATCAATAAATAAAATTTATTCTTTTAGTAGAGAACATTTAAAGATAACCAAAGATTAGCTCTTCCTAAAAAAATAGTCATTGTACTTCTGTTACATCATGTTGTAGTTTTTAGAACCCATTTTTCCATGTATTGTCGAAACAAAGCCACGCCCTTCTCCTAAACCACACCCTGTTTCCAAACACCGTTTCCGATCAAAGCTGCCCAAGGTCAGCGTTCACCTTGAAGCCATTACCTTGGCCCCTCCCCCAAGTTCTTTACAACAACAAAAAAACATTCCTTTCATCCACAACGTAGTTTAGCAAAGCCCTCCGCCTCCTGCGATGCTTTCGATATTTCCTGACATGCTCTATTAGGCCCCTTAATGTAGTATTATAACAAACACAACTGAGATTGGCTACACCGGCCCTCCATCCGTCTGCTTGCGTGTCAGCAAGTCACAGTCAAACTAAGACTGATGGAGGGCCTGCCTCCAACCCAGCTCCTGACCAATGCCTTGGGGCCTTTACCACTTATTGAAATGACCTAATGTAGATTCAGACTCAACGGGGAGGGATATCTATCTATATCAACCTGCAGGAGACAGAAATGTATGTGTGTGTGTGTGTGTGGCTGTTTGTTGGGGTAAAGAGTTGGCCTGCTGCTGTGTCTTTGTAATTGAAAGCAGAAAGAGAAATAACCCGGTGGAACATTAAGCAGGACGCTCGCCTCTGGACACGTCTAATGCACTCATTGAGAGCTGGACATAAGGAGAGATGTGACGAATGAAGAGGGCAGAGGTCATATGATGTATATCTGTAACACTATGGGTCATTTCTTTTATATTTGTTTTTTTTTCTCTTTTGTCATTGGAGAAATAAATGGTTGCATGAAGACTTATGAGTGAAGAATGCACTTTATCAGAATCGGACAGATGTTTTCACATTGCCGATGGAGATACTCCAGTATTTTTCTTCATGTGTGCATAGCTGTTTTGATTCTGCTGTATTATTAACCACACAAAACGGCAAACTGATCAATCATAACTGAAATGGCCATCTGACCAATCAAAGTAGAGTAAATTGACCAATCACAACAGACTGAGGCATCTGACTAGGGCTGTACTATATATTGTTTCAGCTTCGATACCGGGTGTGCATCTGCAATAGCCACATCGCTGGATCTGCTTTGTCGAGTAAGGCTTAATGTTGAACAGGAGCTTGTAGATTAATGGCAAAGTTTTGTGGATATAACGATTGATAACGTGGATATAACTATTGTGGATATAACGATTATTGAAATGTGAGTTTAAAGCATTCAGGCACAAGAAGCAAAGCAGTTGTTACTTTAATAAAGACTAATTAGATGTTTAAAGTGTGAAATACATTTATATAGTGAAGACTGCCAAGTGTCATTTTACTTTTCGATTTTTAGATGTTTGTGCCCAACTGCAGTTAAGCCTTGCCGGACAAATACAGAACACTTTTTTTTTTTTTTTTCTCTCAGTTGTATATTTCCCTCCTAAAAATACAAATTAAAGTTAAGTTTATTAATTTATGATGATGCACTGCCCTATAAATTCACAACCAAATATTCTGAAATGGTCAATCCTCACAAAAATGTTAATCTGGTGAGCTATATTTTAGAGCTGCAACTAACAATTATTTTAATAATCGATTAATCTGTCGATTAATTTTTCGATGAATCAGATAATAAAAAAGCATTGATTTTCAACCGTTTATTCAAAAAAGCTCATCCCTGAGCTGTAATAATAATAATAATAATAATAATAATAATTATTATTATTATTATTATTATTATTTTTATTTATTTATTATTATTATTATTACACAAATAATAATAATAATTATAAAATAAAAAGCTAAGTAGTTTTGTCCTGTTTTCAGTCCAAATATATAAATATTTTTAAATCAAGATACATACTAGACACATGAAATAAGATTATATATATATATATATATATATATATATATATATATATATATATATATATATATATATATATATATATATATATATATTTGCTGAATTTATTATTTTTTTTTTTTGTAATTTTAGTGTGTTCCATTATCGTGCAGCTCTACATCCGACCAATCAGAGTAGTCTAGGTAACATACCCAATGACAATGTACTGAAATCTTTCTTTGCATTTTGTATATGTCAGTGGTTGTCAGAATGATTTTTGTTCTCATGGATCTGTAAAAATGACGATGTAATATGCATGCCAGGCCAGTAGTTTGCAATGTCACTTTGTAAATAAACACTAAATGCCTGTGCACATACATGCTGCTTCCCGTTTTGCGCACTATACTTTAGGGTAGGGCCGATAGACGATGCCATTGTCCATCGCTGATGGGCGATAGACAACATGATCCTGAGCCGGCATCGCCAATCCTCCCACCCTTCCCTGTCGCAAACTCGCTTGCAAAAAATACACACTTAGGCCCCTTTTACATTTATACAGTACGTCTTGGTTTTAAAATGTAATTTTCTGAACAACCCTCTGTCCGCTGAAAACAGCAGTGCACGTCGGACAGTTTATCAAGGATGTAATGTAAAAAATGTAATGTGTATTTATATAGCGCATTTATTGTGTATGGCCATACACCCAAAGCGCTTCACAATCATGAGGGGGGGTCTCTCCACACCACCACCAGTGTGCAGCATCCACTTGGATGATGCGACGGCTGCCACAGGACAACGGCGCCAGTGCGCTCACCACACACCAGCTATTGGTGGAGTGGAGGGACAGTGATAGAGCCAATTCGGTGGAGAGGGGATGATTGGGAGGCCATGATCGTAAGGGCCGATAGAGGGACTTTGGCCAGGACACCGGGGTTACACCCCTGCTCTTTCACGAGAAGTGCCTTGGGATTTTTAATGACCACAGAGAGTCAGGACCTCGGTTTAACGTCTCATCCGAAAGACGGCGCCCACTGACAGTTTAGTGTCCCCTTCACTTTTACTGGGGCATTAGGACTCACACAGACCACAGGTTGAGCGCCCCCTGCTGGCCTCACTAACACCACTTCCAACAGCAACCTAGTGTTCCCTAGTGGTCTCCCATCCTGGTACTGACCAGGCTCAGCCCTGCTTAGCTTCAGTGAGTAACCGGTCTTGGGCTGCAGGGTGACATGGCTGTGGATGTACCGCTGGATCGTGTTTCACTATAATTGTTGAACGTGATAATTTATCTTGTCTCTATCTAACAAGCCTTCTGTCTTTTGAATCTATCAGGTAAGGTGTCACAGCATCAGTACACTGCTTGAGTCTTTCGCTTTCACACTTGTACTTAAAAATTTTAGTGAAAACCTCAGATGCTGTTGGTTGGTTGCTGTTGATTGTGTACCTTTTTGACCGACCAAGTTTGTCGACGCCGTTAAAACAACACATCACTCTGCCTATTCATGCCAGAGTCCCGCGGAAAAAGCGGTTGACAGGTGGTAATTTGTGTGTAACTTATCTTTATTTATTCATGATTTGTTTATGGGTAAAACAAAGACCATGCTGGTCAGGTAGTTGAAATGGTAGGCTACAAGTAATAAATTCATTATTTATTAAGTAATAAAATAAGTAATAAATTAATAAGTAATAAATTCCGCCTATGACAATGATTTCATCGTCCATCGCCATGTTTCACATTAGACATCGTACAATGCCAAATTGGTCGACATCGCCCAACCCTACTATCCATCCTAAATAGTATTCGAAAATAGACATAGTATGTCCCAAAACGTAGTTGTTGAAAAGAGCATGCCAAAGGTTTTACTTTTACTGGTAAAAATTTAAAGTGTATAGTCATCCATACTCTAACTGCTTATATTTCCCACAATACATTGTGCGTTGGACGTGAATTTGATTAGAACTACAAACTTGGGTAAAAGTGTAAACAAACTACAAACATGGCGGACACGCAAGACCAACCGCCAAGTAGAGAGGCTTCTGTAAAGACGTTTAAACGACTGATAATTATCTGCAACAAGAATGTAAACTTATATCAAGTTATGTTTGGACATTAACTTCTGAATGTATAATTATTCAAACACCTGAGGAGATTTCTCTTCATGAAGGAGTCTTGAATGGCAGATTAATAAGGTAGGAAATTAAATATGAAAGAAATTTGGATGATGTGTCAAGATGATTGACAGGGGACATAAATAAGCAACATAACAATCTGTTAATGTGAAAGTAGTATGTCCTGAAGCTTGCATACTCTTCTGTTACGCACTCAAAAGTATAAACTTTTCCTTTACAAAAAAAGTACATACTTTAAGGGTGTAGTATAAGCAACATTTTTTTTTTCTTGGTCAAGTAGAGTTAACGCATTATGACATTGACATTTTCACTTTTTTAGTCGTATACACAACGAAACTGTGTTTTTGGGGATAAAAAGGGCATTGTGTAAACTGAGGAAAACTATAAAAATATAAATGAACTCTGAGAGAGTCCTATTATAATAATATCAACAGCAGCGGTAGCAGCAAAACAAAAGTCTGGCAGTTGTCTTGTATATAGGAAATCGAGGCGCATTGATCTGCGCTGGCGTTTTTAATCGTGTTTCAAATTGATTGTTTCATTCATTTTGCATCAATTTCATTTGATCCTCCAAGGTTGCATCTGCTTGCACTCATACCAGAGTTTCTTTAAGATGTAGATGCTTTTGACTTTGTCCTCTAATGAGCGCCGGTTCATTAAGGCACGTTTAAACATTTGATGCAGGTCTAGCGGTGTTTATGCTCTTAATTAAACTTGTTTTTTTTTTTGTGTGTTCAAGCAAATGCACCAGCAGAATACTGAATGTAATGTTTGGATTTGTGACTCGGAGAAATCAGTGCTGAAAAATGAATTGCAAACACAAAAGGAGATCAAAATTGATTTTTTTTATTTTTTTTTTAAATGAGAATTTAAGTGGCGAATTTATTGAGTGAAAAGCACAGTTGGCCAGGCGAAAACATGTTTACTTCTACCAAACCTTAAATGAATAGGGCTGTCATCGTTTATTCCAAATCTCGATGACTTTCTTTCTTCTGAGGGAATGTTGCTGGGAGCTTTATACACAATTGAAGCACACTTTGAAGAAAAGGGACAAAGAAAAGCCACTAAGTATTATACACCATATTTATAAGGTTTTTTTTTAAGCTGTGAAAATATCTTTAGGCAGGGAACAAACTAAAATGTAAGTTGTAAACATTTAAAACTGACATCAGTCTTGTTTGTGGACAGTGTTGGCAAAAAAGTAATTACTAATTAGTCACTACTAATATGAAAGTGTGTTGTGTTACTTTTGCGTTCTTGTTTTTTGTTTTTGTCTTGATAGGCTCAAGATTGTAATACAAAGATATATATTACAATCTGAAGCCGATCTTTAAAAAAAAGAAGCTAATAATAGCACAAAGTAATATGTCATGCTATTTTTGCATTTGTTTGAAAGATTAAGATGATATTTTTTACCCAACACTGTTTGTTAATGCCAAGTATTCCAAGTTAATGAATTAAATAATGAATAAAATTATTACTTTATTTAAAAAAATATGACATTATTGATGTCAAATTATCTTTGGAAATGACCGATTTCGAGGCTTGCATTAATGCGGTTTAACCAGAGAGGTGCTCTAACTCAGTGCTGTAATATTACCATTTTGGATGCAATGAAGTAGAAGAAGATTTTCAGTTTCAGGCATCAAATTAACAAGAACTGTACCTAATGTCCCATTGCATCCTATGACCATTCATTACTTTTTGATTTAGTGGCTAATTTGTATAAATGTGTATGATCTCATTTGTACATTTTAGTAGGATATGCTCATCTTGCTCAAATAGCAACTCATGAAACTCCTTTTTAGATTAAGGCAAATAATTTGATTACTAATGTCCATGTAAACATAGTCATTGTTTAAAAACTATATGTTTGCACCTTTATATATAAACAGCAAATTTAAAAACAATCATCGTCTCACCATTATACAGTTTTTTTGTTGTTTTTTTTTTAGTCTGAGAATTAATTAATTAGAATTAATTAAATTTGAAAAAATATCTTTTATCTGCTTATTTTAATATCATTATTGCAATACTCAACAACATTGCATATTTTTCCAGTATCATGCAGCCATTAATCATATATTTACTAACTATGAAAGATAATTAATCAAAGCCTGCTTATTACGGTGTTTAATCATTCTAAATTTTGTTGGATTGCTCATTTATCTGAATAATAGTTTTTGTAACATTGTTCTGAGCAAGAAAGGTTTGGGATGAATAAATAAAAACAAAATTTCAGCCATTTTTCTTATTTAAATTCCGTTATGCATTGACATTTTGTATCTTGAATGTCTAGAAATGTCTGTTTTTATTCCAAACCCCAGGACTCTCTCTCTCTGTACATGAATTATGTACAGCAAATGATCTCAAACAGAAGAGAACAGTGTATGTGTAGGCTCAAATATCCTTGACCCCTGCCCCCGGGACCTTCTCTTCCATACTAATCCGGTTTTCTTCAATCTGCTCTGACCCCCAGACCCAATGCAGTCAACCTCATGCAACTCTTATCATTATCAACAGCACATTTCTAGGAAATCACAACCATAGACAAAAGGCCAGGATATCATACAAACAATTCAAAAACACAATAGGGAACGACTTAAAATCTGCATTTTTATTGGCCTCTCTTGACTCCCAGCATTAATGTTTGACTCCAGAATTTTCCGTGGCCTTCTCAGAAACGCAGTCACATCCACAGGCGGGTCTCTTCTGATTAATCTTTGAATCTGGAAAGCGCATTAAGACGTGATTCATTTCCCACACAAATGCGGCGAGTTACACACTATCTTGGCTCAATAACCTGCAACTAATAAGCCAATTTATGATAATATACCATCGCGCGAACACCGACGGAAAGTTAATGTTGCCCTTGAAGCGAAATAGCAAAGAGTTCAGGTGTGACTGCGGGCTTTGTTTATAAACGCGGATATGCAAATCAGCCTGTTGTTTTCTCTTTGTGTTATTGCTCGTCAGGAACGATTATGTGGGAGACCAGAATGGCAAGTACCCTCTTCCTCTCTCAGGTGCTTTTAATGAGGACGCGACACTTGATCTGAAAGAGAGTGTTTAATTTGGGAAAGGGCTGTTGAGATGTTTCAAGCTGTTCGCAAGCCGCCAGAATTAGGTTTTTAAATGCGCGAATCGCTTTTCTGATGCCAAAAAGCAGAGTAAATATCAACAAAGCTGTTCTGTTCTCTGCTAGTTAGTCTGTAAACGCTGGAATAATTCGACTGTACATCAGCGTTCTCATTAGCTGAGGCTTCGGGGAGGTGTAATCTAAATATCTGTAGTTATTAAAATGCTTTAGCTTTAATTAAGCTTGATACTGCTTACCAATACGGAGAATCCGGTTTATTTGTGAATAATTCGACAGCTTTCAATATATGTCAAAATACTTTAAATTCAGTGACTAATTCATATTCACTAGTGTTTCCCAACCCTGTTTCTGGAAGCACATAAGCTGTACATATTTTGGATGTCCCCCTTATCCGACCCATTAACTTCAGGTTTTGGAGTCTCTTCTAAAGTTCTAATGATTTGATTCAGGTGTGTTTGAATAGGAAGATAGAGGTTAAAAATGTGCCTTCAAGAACACAAGAACAGAGTTGGGAAACGCTGACTATACTTTTTTTCTGCAACCATCCACATTTACCCAAAAATGAACATTTACTTACTAGTGTTGGGCGATATATGAAATTTTAAGATCGCCATATCGTCGACCTGTGAGATCGATGATACACGATACTATCGCATGGGGGCAGTGTTATGTTTATGTTATTTAATGACCTTTCGGCTGATTTTTTTTTTTTTAACTTATTTAATAACCTGCTGCATTTACATGACGTTTGATCTTGGATAATAATTTAAACCAATGCAAAAATGGAATAGCCTATTTCTCTAATATTAGGCTAAATAGCCTATTTGACATGAAATTTTTCACTGAGCTCAGTAAAATGTTCTTTGATAAATAATTAATAATCTGTTCAATAATTCTTTAATGCCAAAACGAATGGTAAAATACAGAATGTAACTTAATTTAATATAGGCTAGTTTAAATAAAATATAAATAAATATATGCCTATATTTTTAAATTAAATAAAAAGGTTATTTTTAAAAAAAAAATGTGCATGTCCGTGTTTATCATTCTATGGAATTAAACACAAATAAGACAAGTATGTATTTTCCGTGTATTTAAAGGAGCAGTCAATGCATGCACTGAAAAAATAGGCTATAGGTTCCCTTAAAACTTAAACAGGCTATTAATGATGCATATAAAATATAAATAGCTTTTTTGTGAAAGCAAGAGAGAATCTTGCGGGAGTGCTGTAATAAAGCAGTCTCAAATGACCAACAGCTGCAACACCTTTTATTCCAGAATATTTGAGCTGGTTTTAGAGTTCTTTTGTTTTCTTTTTTGGTTGTTTCATTTTTACAAATATTTTTATTTAACTTGGTAATAAAATCCAGTTTTGTTATTTAGCCTATTATTTTTATGCTACAAAGTCGAAAACTATTTTGCTATGAGATGTGCCTGTGCCGTGCAGCTCGCTCTTCAACTGCTGCTGCTGAAACGGAGAGAGAACGCAAGAGCGCAATCGAAAAAAAAATTTTGTCCGAAAGTGTTGGTCAGGTGATGTTGATGTAAGCAGCTGAAGCTGTCATATTATTTGTAGTTAATTTATTATTAATGATGATGTTTAAAAATAATAATACTGTTCAAATTTATTCAATACTGCAATTAAAACATGTAATAGGTCTACATTAATGCGAAACGAGCTAAATATCGTCTTTAAAATCGTCATAGGTTTCAGGTCTTGGCGATATCTTTGCCTATCGTCGATACACAATACTGTTGTCCATCGGTACAACCCTATTACTTACTGTTTACACTCCCTCCTTCTGTCTCAGGTGCTTTTAATGAGGACGCAACACTTGATCTGAAAGAGAGTGTTTAATTTTGGAAAGGGCTGTTGAGGTGTTTCAAGCTGTTCGCAAGCCGCCAGAAATGTTTTTTTTTGCGTATATGGCTTTCTTGATGCCAAAAAGCAGAGTAAATATCAACAAAGCTGTTCTGTACTCTGCTAGTTGGTCTGTAAACGCTGAAATAATTTGACTGTACATCAGCGTTCTCATTAGCTGAGGCTTCGGGGAGGTGTAATCTAAATATCTGCTGTTATTAAAATGCTTTAGCTTTAATTAACTTGATGCTGCTTACCGATACTGATAACTCCATGTCATTTATTTGTGAATAATCCGACAAATTCATTTCGGGAGATTAGCGAATCGGTCTATCTCTTTTGGTAATTACGGTGTGTGTATATGATATGTTTAATTGTCGGGGCTGATCTGTTCGCTGCTGACATTTCCCTCAGGATTAAGAAGCCGCTTCTGTTGTCGGGAGGCCAAGTTCGGCTCTGGCAACCAAGCAAAATTGACTGTCAACCAAAGTCTGTACATGCATAGAAGTGTCTGTTAGTCACTCAGAATGTTAACATTGGAGAGTGAAAGGCTGTTAAAGTAGCAGTTCAGGCAAAGAATGAAAATCTTGTTATCGTTTCCTCACCCTCGTGTCATTCCATACCTGTGTGACTTTGTTACTACAGTGAAATACCAAAAGGAGAGAATGAAAAAACCTCATATGGTCTACCTTCATGGTGTTTTTTATAGGCTCATACACTATATTTCAGGGCTTCGTAAGACTGTCAAATCATGTCAGAATACTCGAAATATAGTGAACAAGTCATATAGACTACTATTATTGTCATTCTTTGTTGTCATTTGAGTGCTCCCCAATTTACTTAAAGGGATAGTTCTCCCAAAAATGTACTTAGTATTTACACACGTTCAAGTGATTCCAAAACATTATGGCTTTCTGTCTTCTGTTGAACACAAAAGAAGATATTTTGTAGAATGCTGAAAACCTGTAACCACTGACTTTCACACTCTCAGAAAAAAGGTACGAGAGCTGTCACCTTTTTAAAAGCTACACATTTGTACCAAAAAAGTGTCTATATTAATACCTCAAGGGTAGATGTTAGTACCTAAAAAGTGTACCTTTTAAAATATGTAGGCAAAAATATATATTTTTAAGGTACCAATATGGACCCTTTGAATACAAATGTGTATCTTTTTAAAGGTACCACCCCCAGTGACATATCTGGTAACTTTATTTCAGAGAGTGCATTGCTTTTCCTACTATAGTTACAGGTTTTCAAGTGAACCAGTGGGTAAATGATGACTTTATTTTTGATTCCTTAAATGGGTGCTTTTTCGTATAAAGCATGATATATTTTTTGAAGAGTCTTTGATGTATGCATTAAAAAAACTTGAGAAATGTTTGGCAACCTTATAAAGTTCTTTACTGTCCTTTTTTGGTCAATTTAATGCATCCTTAATGATTAAAGGTATGATTTTGCTGAAATTTAAATTTAAGTCCCCTTTTAACCGAATGAAAAATAAATGCTCAAACCACACAAAAAATGTATTAAAGTAGCATATATAAGCTGCCTGTATACAGTTGAAGTCAGAATTATTAGCCCCCCTTTTAAATTAGTTTTTTTAATATATATATTTCCCACATGATCTTTAACAGAGCAAGGAAATTTTTACAGTGTGTCTGATACTATTTTTCTTCTGGAGAAAGTCTTATTTGTTTTATTTCTGCAAGAATAAAAGCAGTTTTGTTCATTATGTGAAAGAAAGATGCTAATCAAATGCAGTCAGAGCTGGAAAAAGATTTGATCCTTTCATCTCTCGAGTCCTTAGTTTGAGTACTTCATTCACGTAAAAGACAGAAGCCAATCATGCATTTAGAGCAGGAGAAAGATTTGATCCGTTAATTTCTCGAGTCCTCAGCTTTGAGTCATCTCTCTTTACATGCTGTCGCATGAGTGAATGAATGACTCAAAAACCAGAATACTTGAAAGGTGAACTTATCAAGGTTCTTTTCGGCTCAGACAGAGTGCATTGGTTAAGCTTATATGGGACTGTCTGTGTTAAGTGAATAAACCACTCAAATTTGAAGATCTGTAAGAAGAGGTGAGCTGACTTAGTCACAGACAAAAGGCCCAGGTAAACAATAAATGATTATTTTCTCTTTCTTATAGCATTCTAGTTCTGACTTGTTTGTAGCGTGATCAACATTTGGTGTAGTTGTAGATGAGTTTAGAAGCAATTCATAACATTTTAATAATATTTTGGCAAATTGAACGAAGTGACTTGAAAAAAGATTCGTTCGTCTTAATGATTCAGTACAATCGTCTGAACTTTCCATCACTTTTTTTAATGTTGTTTGAGAGTTAAAATCATCCCTATCAGATTTCAACAAACTACATTTTCAGAATGTATTATATTATATTATATTATATTATATTTGGTAACATTTTAAAGGCCTTTATTGTCATTTTTGATCATTTTAATGCAATCTTGCTCTATAAAATTGTTTGTCTTGCAAAAAGAGAAATACTATTACCTTTTAAAGGTTTAATAAGTGTATAAGCTGTGTTTTATATATATATTTTAAGAATATACATATACATATATACATATTTTAAGAATCTCACAAATTACTATAGTATGCCGTTTTTGAAATGCTAAATCTCACAAATTACTATGGTATGCCATTTTTGAAATGCTAAAATATATCCTGTAAGTTTCTATGCTAAATGTGAAAAATTCAAATATACAACTTTTTATTTAACTTCTTCTTTTTTTTTTTTTTTTTTTTTTGGGCATTTGAGTGTTAAAATTATCCCCATTCACATTAATTGTGACTCTTTAGATTTGTCAAAATCATGAGAGCAATATTACTTGGTAAGGTTAAGGCAAATACTTGGTAAGGTTAAGGCAATTACTGTCATTTTAATCATTTTAATGCATCTTTGCTGTTTAAAAGTATGATAAATACTGATGAAGGATGATAAATACTAATAGGTTTATTAAGTGTATTAGCTGTCTTTTTTATGTACATCTTTCAACACCTATCACTAATTATTGTATGCCATGTTTGAAGTCCTAAAATACATCCTATAAGTTTACATGCTATGTGAACAAGTCAAATACACAGTTTTTATGGAGTTTTTCTTTTAGTAATGACTCCTTGAACGATTCGTTCATTTTTATATGACTCAAGCACAATGAGTTCTCAGGGTGTGATTCATTTACTTGCGCACGCGCACATTTGTGCAAGTGGAGAAGATTAGTTCCTTTTTCGAGTCTTCTATCGGGTTTGCGTCCTTCGTTCATCATCTAAAATGAAAGACGGCAATCAAATGCAGAACCGGAAAAAGATTTGATCCTTTCATCTTTCAAGTCCTCAGTTTGACTCCTTCGTTCATCACATGAATAACAGAAGCCAATCATATGCATGTAGAGCCGAAAAAAGATTTGATTCATTCATCTCTCGAGTCTTCGTTTTGAGTCCTTCATTCATGACGTAAATGACAAAAATTTATTTAATTTTATTGAGTCAGTAAAATGATCGAAACTTGCCATCACTTCGGATCAGTTTTTATATATGTCGTTTGAGAGTTCAAATCATCCCTATAGACATAAATTGGGACTGTTTTTTAAGATTTCAACAAAAACTATATTTTCAGAAATGATTTTGATATGCTGATTTGCCATATTATACTAAATTTGGTTACATTATAAAGGTCTTTACTATCACTTTCGATCATTTTTAATGCAATATTGCTCTATAAAAGTATGTTTTTCTTGCAAAAAAAACTTTTGAACAGTAATAGTGTTTGTATCAGTAAGTAGATTTGTATGTTTTCATGCACATCTTTTTATAATTCAGCTACTATTGAATCCCGAAATAACTGGAAGCGCACAAACTATAGATGTTCTTCACTTTTTTCATTCTTCTATGGTGCACAAGGTCCAGGATTTGCTGGAACAGCTTGCATGCATCCTAAAATATATTCAGGAAGCCTCCCCGCTCTGCCTTGCACCTAGTGAACTTTGTATCAACCGTGACAACCAGAGTTAACAAGTCAGCTTCCCCCATGCATGCAAATGAAACTGTATATTTTTAGTGACAGTCAGTTGTTTTAAATCATAACATGTCATCCTCCGGTGAGCGTCAGCATGTCTGCGCCGTTCCCGGGTGTTTTTGTGGCAGGACGGTGACAAGTACCAGCGCAGAACAATGACAAGTGGCATTTAGGGATGTGTTTGCAGCGTGCTACTCTGGTAATTAACATCGTGCAACCTCCGTGCTTACAAAGCATCGCTCTTAATTAGAGTTATGATTGCAGCAGGGCGAAACCAGCGATCCTTGCTCAGGATAATGACTGCTGTAGTCAGTTTGGCAGAAGCTTCATTGTTTGCACGCTGGACTTCTGACATCTGGGATACAAAAGAGGCACAATAGAAAGCGGTGCGTCCTTTGTTCTTTCTCCTGCTGATCCAATCAGAACGGGCAAATAGAGCCCAGGCGTCTTCCAAATGAGAGCGGCTCTCTGCCTGAGCGGCGCAGACACCTTTGAATTGAGCAGTAATGTGGAAAACCTCCTTTCAGTTGAAGGATCACACGCGTGTCCTACATCAAGATAAGCATGTGTGCTGTAGCCAGTGTGGCTCATGAAGGTCGCTTTTGCGATGGCGCATTCGGCTACAGCTCATTATATCAGAGATAGCCACAAATTATCACTCGAGGAATGCTGTTGTGTTGCACTTGTGTTTCGAAATTTGTTTTCATGTTTAAAGGCCTGTTCGCACCAAGGACAATGGCCATTATGATAGCAATACTGATGAGGTGCTTGAAATAAATTATTTAGAACTGAATGTAGTGTAAAAAGGCGGACTTGTTGAAAGTCAAATTTATGTAGAATAGAGGGCTAACTTCTGGGTTGAATTTGTAATTAACTTTAAATAAACCCCCCTTTTTATGTAGTGCATTTGCACTTGGGGTATCCTGATTTTAAATCCTGGCCTGCGAACTGTCCCTGGTCCCATCCCCTTTCTCTCCAGTTTCATGTCCTGAAACCTATATACAGTTTAAGTCAGAATTATTAGCCCTCCTTTAAATTTTTTTTTTCTCTTTCAAATGTATACCAAATGATGTTTAACAGAGCAAGGACATTTTCACTGCATGCCTGATAATATTGTTTCTTCTGGAGAAAGATGTATTTTTTTTTATTTTGGCTAGAACAAAAGCAGTTAAAACATTTTTAAAGGTCAAATTATTAGCCCCTTTAAGCTATAATTTTTTTTTTGATAGTCTACAGAACAAACCATTGTTATACAATAACTTGCCTAATTACCCTAAACTGCTTAGTTAACCTAATTAACCCAGTTAAGCCTTTAAATGTCACTTTAAGCTGTATAGAAGTGTCTTGAAAAATATCTTGTCAAATATTATTTACTGTCATCATGGCAAAGATAAAACAAAACAGTTATAAGAAATGAGAGATTAAAACTACAATGTTTAAAAATGTGTTGAAAAAATCTTCTCTCTGTTAAACAGAAATTGAGGAAAAAATAAACGGGGTATAATAATTCAGGGGGGCTAATAATTCTGACTTTAACGGTATATAAGAATCTCCTAATTTTACATTTAGGTAGTCCATAGTTTATCAAAATTAAGCTGAAACAGATCCCAGGAACAAATGTGTGTATATATATATATATATATATATATATATATATATATATATATATATATATATATATATATATATATATATATATATATATATATATATATATATATATATATATATATATATATATATATCAGCCTGATCTCAGGAGGAAACAACTATTTAACGTGTCTAAGTTCAATTGAGTTCAGTTGTAAGGCTGTGCTATTTGGCCTAAAATCAAAATCCAGATTAATTGAACATGTTAACTAGATAACCACTGAGCGACTATTTTGTTTATTTATTTGATGTTATAAAAAAACAAATAAAAATTTAAGTTTGTTTTGGTAATCTTCAATAAAAATCTGATCGTTTGCTTCTACGTTCGGACTGTTTTTAACCACGCTCCTCTTACCATTAGTTTGCTGAAAATGAATGATGCACAGTAACGCCCCATTTACATGGGCTTCAGTGTCCCCGCTTGACTGAAGGCATGTCTGAAGTTGGGGCTGAAGCGATCAGTCAGCAATAGGCCACTGTCTAGCTGGTGTATTTGCATACAGCGATCTGATTGTCTGACGCTTCCATCGGTGCTTGAAAAGTTGAGCTAGTCCCAACTTCTGCAGCGAGCAACGCCTCTGAAGTGGCGCCGACGGATCCACAATGCAGTTCGGCAATGCCTGATAACACCCATTCAAAGTGAATAGTAAGCGTTGACGCTGATGCCCCTTATAGCTCTGGTCTGAACTCTACTATTGTTTTACATTCTGAATGACTTTTAGAACTATGTAATTATTATTGTCTTTATATGTATCCTGCTAGGTGTAAACGTTCTCTTAGCGTTTTTAATCTCAAGTAAGGCTCTCTGAATTACAGCAATCAAAAGTCCTTTATAAACATTTCAAAGTCTTTAAAGTTTTCAAAATAGTCTGAAATGTTGTTCCTGGAGCTTTTAGTCAAATGAATTGTCCGGTAGCGTCTGTTGTGATGGAGGACGCCTCTTAAGTCTGTCATGTTTCCCTCCTCCTTCTTCTTGGCACACAGTTGGGACTAATTCATCAAATTTAGCTCACAGACCGAGAGGCTTGCAGTCTTCCTCTTCTCCCCGTAGGATATAATCAGCTTTTAATTTCTCTACGATCCTGCAGACCAAATGACGGATAACTGCGATCGGTCCCTTCGGTGACCGGGTCTGTCTGCCGTCACGTCGGCCAGGAACGCTCTGTCGCTTTTGCCGAAAATTAATCGTATTTTTGCCGCGGCCCGCAGCTTCTAATAAGAGGCTTGCATGCATAGACAGCGTCACGTCTTAAACGTAATTTCCCCAAACGTTTCCACCAGGGATGCCCTGCGTGTCTTGTTAACCAGGCTTAACAAATTTTTTGAATAAATGATGTTGTGCTATAAATATATACAAAGAGGATGGCGGATTATCTGACTCGTAATCAATTTGGGTTAATCAAAGCAGGGATGATAACAGCTTGTGTCTCATTCATTTTCCTATGACTTAGTCCCTTTATTCATCAAGGGTCGCCACAGCGGAATGAACGCTCCACTTATCCAGCATATGCTTTACACAGCGGATGCCCTTCGAGCTGCAACCTAGTACTGGGAAACACCCATACACTCTTACATGCAGACACATACACTATGACCAATTAAGTGTATTTTCTATTCACCTATAGCGCATGTCTTTGAACTGTGGGGGAAACCAGAGCACCCGGAGGAAACCCATGCCAACAATGGGGGAACATGCAAAGTCCCCACAGAAAGGCCAACTGACCCAGCCGGGACTCGAATCAGCTGTGTGGTGACAGTGCTAACCACTGAGCCACTATGCTCACTTTTTTTTTTTTTTTAATTGTGGAATTTAATGAGGTTAAATAATGTATTGTTGGAGCTTTAGTGCAGTGGCTCATAAGCATGCTTGTTTCTCAGAATGATAACTGACCTCATATTTTCGATTAATGATTGATGGCTGATGTAAATACTGCTGCATTAATTGCTGAAATTAATTGTTTTAAAAAAACAAACACTTTCAAAAATTAAATCACAAGAGCTGTCATTGGATGCTGTCACTGAGAGCTTTTTATAAGGCACACATCTGAACCTAAAGACCTAAAGTCCATATTGGTACCTCAGGGGTCGGTATTATTACCCTAAAAATTGCAATTGGTATACTTGAAATTAACATATAGAATAACTTTTGTGAAACATGAATCATGGGTGTCTCCAGGCTCATTCAGCTTAACAGATTACGACAAGATCAAACTTAATGGTGTTTTATTCATATTTTTTTCATCTTTATTTTTATGATTATTTTAAATTAAGTTAATATTTTAATACATAATAATATTTAATAATTGTAACATTTTAATAAATTTAATCATTTTCTTCTCAACATGTCTGGCAAGATATTTGTGATGTAAAAACTGTAGAAAATGAATGAAAAATTCAATAAAAACAATAATATTGTAAAGTATTATTGGAATATATTTACATTGAAAATAGTTATTTTATACTTTAAATTAAAATGAATTTATTCCTGTTTCAAAGCTGAATTTTCAATATCACCTGATCATTCATAAATAATTAATATATTTTCTGCTCAAGAAAATTTCTTATCATCAGTGGTAAAAAGAAAGTTTTATTAAATATATACAGTGTTCAACTTATACAGTATGAGTGAACCCTTCACAAATCTCTCATTTAGATGAATATTTTCCAGAGGAAGCTTTGCAATATTATGTTTGTGCAAATACATTAGTTTAAACAGTACTGAAGCCAAATCTGGAGCTAATCTAACATAATAACTTATGATAACGGTCCAAAATTAGTAGGCCAAAAAATATATATGTTAGGGAAAAATATTAAATAAAAATTCCGGAGAGATAAGTGTATGGAATTTTGAGGACATTTTGTAGTTTATAGTTTTTTCCCCCCAATATTTGGCATTAATTTGATTTTTTTTTCCCCTTTCTAAATTATCTTTCTATTTCTAAAGATGTTTGGTGACTTAATAAATATTTCTGTTTAGTAAATCTGTTTTGTTTAAATGCACCAAAATATTTGACATTCGGGTGTGGTGTACTCCTTTATGTTAAGCACTGTATATATTATTATTATTATTATGTAACCCACTGGTCCTACTGTACCCAACATGGTCTGAGCTGGGATCGAACTGGCTATTCATTGCTTGTCGTCTGTCGTTAGAGCACCTATAGTGGTCAGAGGAGTGAGGTTCACCCGCAAAGCACTTCGTTAGCTGGCCTCGGTAACACTCACCCCCTTAAACCTCACCCCTCCCATCCCGGACGAGCCCCCATATGTAACCCACCAGTCCTACTGCACCCTAGTCTGAGCTGGGATCGAACCGGCGATTCATTGCATAGGAGTTGGTTGCTGTAAAAAGGAGGCTAAAGACCATGCCCTCTAGCGTCTGTCGCTAGAGCACCTTTAGTGGTCAGAGGAGTGAGGTCTTACCTGCATAGCACTTCGCTAGCTGGCCTCTGTTACAATTATATAGTTATTTTTTGAAAATCTTTTGTGACATTATTCATGCCCTCCTCCGCTTAAGCTTAATCAAATGCACTATAATTAAAAATAAAATCATAATAATCCCAATTTTTGAATGTACAATGTAAATACAGTATTGTCTAACAGGTAACTGAAAATCTGATTGCTTAATTGCACGAGTAGCATAATATCTTTCTTATTAACAGTCGCATTCATAGCTTATAAAGCAATTAATCTACATGCTTGCCTTAGCAAAAAAAAGTTGAGAAACAGTCCTAAAGTGAAACTCTCAGCCAGGTTGACATTGCCGACCTTGTTTTTGTAAGCAAGGCCTGTCCAAGTGTTAGGTTGCACTCAAGATTCATAGCGCATCGCCCTTCTTCCATCTTTCTCTACACAGTCCCGCAAGAGCGTGAGAAATGGGTGCTTGAGAATGTGTGCGTGTATATGTGTGTGTGTGTTTGCGAGCGCTTACATAGCATGTGCAAGCACCTCATGATTGGTGTGTGCTCTCCCGCTGGCCGACAGGAGCTAATATACACTAAGAGGAAGAGGCGGCATGGCCTTCCTGCAAGGCGAAGCTGCAGGTTAATCCTTTTATTGTAATGAAGTGGCAGAAAAATTAATGCACTGTAAACACAGGACGTTTAAACCCTGTCCGTCATCTTTTACGAGGGCGGAGCTGCGTCGTGGAAGCCGAACGGCGCCATCCATAACAAACATGACATTGACTCTGCAAAAACAGCTGAGCAGTCACTTAAGGAGATTGTCCTCATGCACGTCTGCGGCGAAGCCTCGTTTCTTCCCTGTCCGTTCTTTCCTCACTTGACTGCGTTCACACAATGGAGACCGGCGGCCTGTTTGTAGTACGTAATGAAGCATGCTGTGCGGATTTGTCTATTCAACAGTTCACCAGGCGATTTCAGGGACAAAAATCATGTTGTTGTTTTTTTTATGTACAGTTGAAGATAAAAATAAAAGCCCTCAATGACGTTTAACATAAGGAAGATGTTCACAGTATTTGCTATTTTTCTTCTGGAAAACTATTATTTCATTTAGTTGGCTGGAATTTTTATTTTATTTTATTTACACTTGTTTACTATTCATTCATTTATTTTCTTTTCGGCTTAGTCCCTTTATTAATCAGGGGTCGCCTCAGCAGAATAAACCACCAACTTATCCAGCATATGTTTTATGCAGCGGATGCCCTTCCAGCTGCAACCGATTACAGGGAAACACCCATACAAACTTACCCAATTCACCTATTGTGCATGTTTTTGGACTTGTGGGGTAAACCGGAGCACCAGTCACACAAACACAGAAAGAACATGCAAACTCCACACAGAAATGCCAACTGACCCAGCCGGGGCTCGAACCAGCGACCTACTTGCTGTGAGGTGATTGTGCTACCCATTGTACCATCGTGCTGCCCTTGTTCAGCATAAAAAGGTAAAAGAAAGTCGCTATCACGTTTTTACTTTCATATGAGATCAGGGTGCGAGTTTACTATGGGCAATATGGCAATACACACTTGCATTTTGTTCTGCTGACTCTACACACTAAATTACATTTCTGTTTATTCAAACTATTTATTTAAAATGAGCTGAAGCAACATAATTATTGACAACTTTAATTGTTTCATCTTCATTACACTTAGGCCCAATCCCTATTCTACTCCCTAGCCCTGTCTCAATTCTCTTTGGTTTGATGGCGTAGGGCTGAGGGGAAGGGCTAGATACAGTAGCCCTTGAAACAAAGATTTTTCAGGGCCACACTCGAAACCGATTTGTAAGAAAATTTCCCATAATACACCATGTACAATGACAGCATGGCTGCAAACGGAAGTCAGGAGATGCACAAATTAGTTTTTTTTTTTTTTTTGTCATTATAGCAATTTTTGTTCTTACAACAAACAAGCACATGTTTTAATACATTCATAATGGCGTTCGCGTTTTACCGTCATGCTTTTTTTAAGAAACGTTAAAATAAAAACAGCTAAATTTTGCGATCTATAATCCCTAATAATAACTCTTGTATAGCAGTCCTACAACATTCTGACACTCGATGACACTCGAATTCCCTGTCAGAAAAGTCTAGTGGCTGTGAATGAGCTTTTTACAGTGTCTGCTATAATGTTAATGTTGTTTTCGTGTGTTTTCATAGATGAATATGGCCACAGTGTAAATGCACAGTACAGTTACGATCTTATAGACACATCATATCATTATGATAACATGATATATGCCTTCAGTGATTTCTTGAAGATAAATACCAAAAAATGACACAACTGGAATAACTACAATAGTTGCCATCATCAATCTCATATGAAGTAAGAGATCACGATGACATATGATGATGTGTGCAGGTGTTTTAGTGCTGTCCCATTTCTTAGGGGTAGCGGTCACGTCATCCAGGTAGATGCTGCACACTGGTGGGGGATGAGGAGATTCCCCCCCAATGTGTAATGCGCTTTGAGTGTCCGGAAAAGCGCTATATAAATATAGGGAATTATTATTATTATTATTATTATTATTATTATTATTATTATTACTATATATATATATATATATATATATATATATATATATATATATATATATATATATATATATATATATATATATATATATTTGTTTTAAGAAAGATAATTTATCATTTATAATTTTCATTAGTACTCCAGAATCTGACTAATTAATTAGCTGTAGGCTATAGAACAGTCATCTGGAATGTTGTCACAGTGTTATGCTTGGGTTTTGAGCATCTCGAGAACCTTTCTGTATGTTGATGATAGAGCTCATTCATTTGTTTATTCTTTCGGAATGAACCGCCAACGATTCCGTCATATGTTTTATGTAGCGGATGACCTTCCAGCTGCAACCGAGCGCTGAGAAACACCCATACGCTCTCATAATCACACACACACTCATATGCTACTCAATTAAGTTTGCTCAATTCACTTATATCACATGTCTTTGGACTTGTGGGGGAAACTGGACCACCCAGAGAAGAACATGCAAATTCCACACAGAAACGCCAACTGGCCTAGCCGGGACTCGAACCAGCGACCTTCTTGCTGTGAGGTAACAGTGCTAACTAATGAGCCATTGTGCCAACCTTGATGAAAGAGCGCTCAGATTTAATCTAAAATGTTTATTTGTGTTCCAAAGATCTCTGGGTATTGGGATATGAATTGACAAGATATAAAAATAAACCAGTATATCTGTAGGGGTTTAAAATTTGTTATTCTAGCCAAAATAAAACAAATTTGATAAGATAAATTCACAGGAGGGCTAATAATTTTGACTTCAACTGTATATTGCAGATGATAAGATATCCCTCAGCCCTAGATTGGAGCGACATGAGAGTAATTAATCCCAGATTTTTGTGTGAACTAACCCTTTAAAGAGATCACTGCATGCAGCAAAGGCTCATTCTTTCCCTTTTCATTCCTTTTCTCACTTGACTGCGTTCACACAATGTATACCATCGGTGTGTTTGTCGTATGTAATGAAGCACTCTATCCGAATTTGTCTATTCAACAGTTCATGAGGCGTTTTTCTGGGCTGAATTTAGCAGAAGACTGGCTGTAGGCCATGATTCAGCAGCTCTATTCTCCCCTCATCTCGGCTTCACTGGCCTCACATGCTGATAACGGATTACAATAATCGAAAGCCTGAATGTCTGAGCATGAAATTATGTTTGTTCGAAGAGTTTGATATTTATTCAGTGGGCTTGTTGGGGAGTGTGCGTGGAAAGTTAATGCTGGTGTCTTGTTTGAGATTGTTACTGCAACGTGTCTCTTTTGCTTAGAGCGTTTCTGTGGATGTTTTAATGAATGTTCGAGATTTTACTGGTTCAATGTATTGTAGTTGAGGTTTGGAAATGGCAATTGGTAAATAAATGAGCTACGCTGCTTGTTTTAGGAATGGACAAAAGGATTGACTCCCAGTCAGCTTATGGATGTGACTGTAATATGACTATCCTGTATTTCAATTCGAATAAATTCTGAATGATCTATTGTTTTACTTTCAAATATGTGTCGAAATAGGATTTTTTAACATTTTGAAGCAATTTCTGGATGATTTTTTATTTTATTTTATGATAATAAATGTGTATTGTTGTGTATTAATTAATATGAAAAAAAATTTGAATTGACTTTTATGTATTAAATTTTTTGCAATAATAAATACTTGATTATTTTAAAATACCTATGAAATTGTTAGATTTTTTTATATGAATATAAAAATATATATTTGTAAATAAAAAAACTTAATATTATTCACATTATTACTGATTATTAATGATATTAATGATAATAATAATTAATATTTCCCCCTCGATTGTTGACAGAACAAAGCACTGTTGCTTAATGTCTTGCCTAATTAATCTAAATTGTCTAATTAACCGAGTTAACCTAGTTGCCTAAGGTAACCTAGATAAGCCTTTAAATTGTACTTTTAGCTGAATACTAGTTTTT
This sequence comes from Danio rerio, assembly GCF_049306965.1. Taxonomy (NCBI): domain Eukaryota; kingdom Metazoa; phylum Chordata; class Actinopteri; order Cypriniformes; family Danionidae; genus Danio; species Danio rerio. The sequence goes on along the minus strand of NC_133190.1, from coordinate 42,493,491 downwards.
GATAAATGTCTAGTAAAATTATCATGACAAAGACAAAATAACGTAATTAATGAATCGGGACTAGTTCATTCATTCATTTTCTTGTCGGCTTAGTCCCTTTATTAAATCTGGGGTCGCCACAGCGGAATGAACCGCCAACTTATCCAGCACATTTTTACGCAGCGGATGCCCTTCCAGCCACAACCCATCTTTGGGAAACATCCACACACACACACATATACACTACGGACAATTTAGCCTACCCAATTCACCTGTACAGCATGTCTTTGGATTGTGGGGGAAACCGGAGCACCGGGAGGAAACCCACGCGAAGGCAGGGAGAACATGCAAACTCCACACAGAAACGCCAACTTTTCAAGGTTTGAACCAGCGACCTTCTTGCTGTGAGGCAACAGCACTACCTACTGCGCCACTGCCTCGCCCACTCGGGACTAGTTATTATGAATATTATGTCAAAATATTGTTCTCTATTTAGTAACACAGAATTGGCTTCACCTGTATATTTACATTAAATCCGCTAATTTCCTCTTCTAGTATAAAATAGCTGCAATATCACAAGTGGCAAACTACTGGAATAAATAGATCCCGGACGAGCCCCCATTAATGTTTTGTTCCTTCCGTTACTTTTTAACGGTCAAGAGGGAATGAAAAGGAAAACATTAAGCCAGTTGTTCTTTTTGTTTTAAGTGTTTGAGATATGCATGCTAAATGATAATAAATGATGTACGTCACCTTTAAAACAAAAAAAATCAAGATATCTCAATTAAAATTCCCTAATATTAAAGTCATCCTCATCTACAGGGCTCTGCTTGTGTTGGGGTGTTTTACCTCTAGGCCTGTGGCTTCAGTATGTGATTAAGTGGCACACCATCCTAACAGAATGCTTTCAAATTAATGAGCGGGGAGTAGAAACGGCCAGTGCAAATGCAGATTCGGAGCTTTTGCTGAAATGCCTGGAAATCAGGAACAATAGGCGAATATGTGTTTACTCACTGTCCTGGCTGCAGTCCCGGGGGACGGCATCTGCGTCGTCCAGATAGTGCACACTGGAGCTCTACAACATGGGATGAATACTTAAGCAATGTGACTATAGGATACATGCTTCTTATGGCTCGCACAGGCATTTCACACTCCTGTTGGTGCATTGCATTATTCCCCTTATAGATAGTCTTGGTCAGGCTAATTGAACATCCAGCTACCTTCCCAATAAGCCCAGTGGTCTTTGGGGAAAAGCCAGTGTCGGGCAAAGATAATGATATTGTGCATTTGTTTCCTTGCCCTCTTGGTAGCTATTTGCACCATAAAGGAAATAGAGGAGGATTTTTCTTTAGCAGAGCAATCGCTGATCATTGTGTTTATCGTCTGGGATGCAACGTCAGCCACCTGACTAGCTCTTCGTGTCATATCATATGGACAAAATGAAAAGTCTATCATCTATTCTTTGTTTCATGGTGTCACAAAATATACTGTTATACCCTAATACTTCTTCATAATTTATATGAGCGCAATACTGCAAACCAGGATGCAGACAGAAACATAAATAGCAGCGTTGCGAGAGTTGCAGTCTTGAATTTAATAATGTGATTTTTATATATATATATATATATATATATATATATATATATATATATATATATATATATATATATATATATATATATATATATACACACACACAACAGTTTTGTCTGGTTCTAGAATCTGATTGGCTGATAGCCGTAATATATTTAAGTAATATCAGCACCCGAACAGCCTCTTTACCCTTTGTGTATTACTCCGCCCACATAAAGCCAGCAAAAAGCAGACACTACAGAAAGTTTAAAATATGCTTGCTCAACTGTTTAACTGTCAGTTTATGATTTGAATCTGGAAGAAAGTACTTCCTCATACAAAAGGGATTTTGAGACTCTCCTTGTTTAATTTTGTTTTTATATACACAATTATACAGTCAAACAGTTGTATAAATATTATTATTATCTTTTTATATATATGGTCACACTTTACAATAAGGTTCATTAGTTAATGTTAATTAATGCATTTACTAACATGAACAAACAATGAACAATACATTTACTACTGTATTTGTTCATGTTAGTTAATGAAAATACAGTTGTTCATTGTTAGTTCATGTTAACTCATGGTGCATTAACTAATGTTAGCAAGCATGGATTTGACTGTTAATAATGCATTAGTACTGTAAATGTTCAATTATGATTAATAAATGCTGTTCATGATTAGTTCATGATAGTAAATGCATTAACTAATGAACCTTATTGTAAAGTGTTACCATATATATATTTTAATTTGTAATCATTAGTTTTCAGCATCTTATTAATAATAATTTTAGTTTTCTACTCTTTTAATCAAACCTTTACCCTGAAGTTTCTACGAATGAGTACATTTTTGAGTATATACTTTAAAAAATGAATCGTTTTTATATGTGGTCAAACTATTAAATATTAATTGATTAAATTGACCAAAATGACACTATGTTATGATATGAAATGACTTTACAATTTTTGTCATTTCACCCAGTTCTTTTGTCAGAATACTGGATTTTCTATAAAAAATATTGAAACTTTTCATTTTTATTACCATAGGGCAGGGGTCATCAATCTCATTCCTGGAGGTCCGGTGCCCTGCATGGTTTAGCTCCAACTTGCCTCAGCACACCTGCCAGTATTCCTAGAACGACTTTGATTAGCTTGTTAAGGTGTGTTTGATTAGGGTTGGAGCTAAAATCTGCTGGACACCGGCTCTTGGGGAACAAGTTTGGTGATCCCTGCCATAGGGCAATAATGTCAGATAAACAATTAAAGATGCCAGTTCTAAAGGGATAATTCATCTAAAAATGAAATTTTGGCCACTATTTACTCCCTCAAGTATTTCTAATCTTTAATGAGTTTCTTTTTCTGTTCAACACAAAAGAAGATATTTTGAAGAAAGTTGAAAACCTGTAGCTACTGTATTGACTTGCATAGTAGGAAAAACAAATATTATTAAAGATAATGATTACAGATTTCCAACAATATTCAACATAACCTCTTTTGTGTTCAACAGATGAAAGAAGCAATTTTTAAACTCTTTTTAAAGGGATTGTTCACCTAAAAACGAAAATTGTCATCATTAGCTCATCTTCAACAAGTAACTAACAAACAAACTGACTAACTAACGAATGAACAAACCAGTGAATGAACAAACGAACAAACTTGCAAACAAACAAGCTATCAAACAAACGAACGATCAAACTAACTAACAAATTTACTAACGAACTAACTAATGACCGAACCAACTAACGAACTAACAATTGAAGTAACGCACAAATTTATGAATGAACAAACTAAACTAATGAAATAGTGAACAAATAGGCAAATGAAAAAATGAACAAACTAACAAACGAATGAACGATCAAACTAACGAGTGAATGAACGAACAAACTAGTGAACGAACAAACAAACAAATTAAAGAACGAACTAGCGAACAAACTAACG